>NC_059196.1:36951488-37136488 GCF_020615455.1 Coregonus clupeaformis
CAATAGTCAGATACAATAGTCAGACACAATAGTCAGATACAATAGTCAGATACAATAGTCAGATACAATAGTCAGATACAACAGTCAGAAACAATAGTCAGATACAATAGTCAGATACGATAGTCAGATACAATAGTCAGATACAACAGTCAGAAACAATAGTCAGATACAATAGTCAGATACAATAGTCGGATACAATGGTCGGATACAATAGTCGGATACAATAGTCGGATACAATAGTCGGATACAATAGCCGGATACAATAGCCGGATACAATAGTCAGATACAATAGTCAGATACAATAGTCAGATACAACAGTCAGATACAACAGTCAGATACAACAGTCAGATATAATAGTCAGATACAATAGTCAGATACAACAGTCAGATACAATAGTCAGATACAACAGTCAGATACAACAGTCAGATACAACAGTCAGATATAATAGTCAGATACAATAGTCAGATACAACAGTCAGATACAACAGTCAGATACAACAGTCAGAAACAATAGTCAGATACAATAGTCAGATACAATAGTCGGATACAATAGTCGGATACAATAGTCGGATACAATAGTCGGATACAATAGCCGGATACAATAGCCGGATACAATAGTCAGATACAACAGTCAGAAACAATAGCCGGATACAATAGTCACATACAATAGTCAGATACAATAGTCAGATACAACAGTCAGATACAATAGTCAGATACAATAGTCAGATACAACAGTCAGATACAATAGTCAGATACAATAGTCAGATACAACAGTCAGATACAACAGTCAGAAACAATAGTCAGATACGATAGTCAGATACGATAGTCAGATACGATAGTCAGATACGATAGTCAGATACGATAGTCAGATACGATAGTCAGATACGATAGTCAGATACGATAGTCAGATATAATAGTCAGATACAATAGTCTGATACAATAGTCGGATACAATAGTCGGATACAATAGCCGGATACAATAGCCGGATACAATAGTCGGATACAATAGTCGGATACAATAGCCGGATACAATAGCCGGATACAATAGTCAGATACAATAGTCGGATACAATAGTCAGATACGATAGTCGGATACGATAGTCAGATATAATAGTCAGATACAATAGTCTGATACAATAGTCAGATACAATAGACAGATATAATAGTCAGATACAATGGTCGGATACAATAGTCAGATACAATGGTTGGATACAATGGTCAGATATACAGTGGGGGAAAAAAGTATTTAGTCAGCCACCAATTGTGCAAGTTCTCCCACTTAAAAAGATGAGAGAGACCTGACATTTCCATCATAGGTACACGTCAACTATGACAGACAAATTGAGAAGAACAAAATCCAGAAAATCACATTGTAGGAAAATTTATTTAAAAATTATGGTGGAAAATAAGTATTTGGTCACCTACAAACAAGCAAGATTTCTGGCTCTCACAGACCTGTAACTTCTTCTTTACCTGTTTGAACTTGTTCTACAGCTGCACCATCGAGAGCATCCTGACTGGTTGCATCACCGCCTGGTATGGCAACTGCTTGGCCTCTGACCGCAAGGCACTACAGAGGGTAGTGCGTACGGCCCAGTACATCACTGGGGCAAAGCTTCCTGCCATCCAGGACCTCTATACCAGGCGGTGTCAGAGGAAGGCCCTCAAAATTGTCAAAGACTCCAGCCACCCTAGTCATAGACTGTTCTCTCTGCTACCGCACGGCAAGCGGTACCGGAGTGCCAAGTCTACAGCTTCTACCCCCAAGCCATAAGACTCCTGAACAGCTAATCATGGCTACCCGGACTATTTGCACTGCCCCCCACCCCATCCTTTTTACGCTGCTGCTACTCTGTTAAGTATTTATGCATAGTCACTTTAACTCTACCCACATGTACATATTACCTCAACTACCTCAACTAGCCGGTGCCCCCACACATTGACTCTGCAACGGTACCCCCCTGTATATATAGCCTCCCTACTGTCACTTTATTTTACTTCTGCTCTTTTTTTCTCAACACTTTTTTTGTTGTTGTTTTATTCTTACTTTTTTGTTTAAAATAAATGCACTGTTGGTTAAGGGCTGTAAGTAAGCATTTCACTGTAATGTCTGCACCTGTTGTATTCGGCGCATGTGACCAATAAAATTTGATTTGATTTGATTTGATTTGATTTGTTATCAGTATAAAAGACACCTGTCCACAACCTCAAACAGTCACACTCCAAACTCCACTATGGCCAAGACCAATGAGCTGTCAAAGGACACCAGAAACAAAATTGTAGACCTGCACCAGACTGGGAAGACTGAATCTGCAATAGGTAAGTAGCTTGGTTTGAAGAAATCAACTGTGGGAGCAATTATTAGGAAATGGAAGACATACAAGACCACTGATAATCTACCTCGATCTGGGGCTCCACGCAAGATCTCACCCTGTGGGGTCAAAATGATCACAAGAACGGTGAGCAAAAATCCCAGAACCACACGGGGGGACCTAGTGAATAACCTGCAGAGAGCTGGGACCAAAGTAACAAAGCCTACCATCAGTAACACACTACGCCGCCAGGGACTCAAATCCTGCAGTGCCAGACGTGTCCCCCTGCTTAAGCCAGTACATGTCCAGACCTATCTGAAGTTTGCTAGAGTGCATTTGGATGATCCAGAAGAGGTTTGGGAGAATGGCATATGGTCAGATGAAACCAAAATAGAACTTTTTGGTAAAAACTCAACTCGTCGTGTTTGGAGGACAAAGAATGCTGAGTTGCATCCAAAGAACACCATACCTACTGTGAAGCATGGGGGTGGAAACATCATGCTTTGGGGCTGTTTTTCTGCAAAGGGACCAGGACGACTGATCCGTGTAAAGGAAAGAATGAATGGGGCCATGTATCATGAGATTTTGAGTGAAAACCTCATTCCATCGGCAAGGGCATTGAAGATGAAACGTGGCTGGGTCTTTCAGCATGACAATGATCCCAAACACACCGCCCAGGCAACGAAGGAGTGGCTTCGTAAGAAGCATTTCAAGGTCCTGGAGTGGCCTAGCCAGTCTCCAGATCTCAACCCCATAGACAATCTTTGGAGGGAGTTGAAAGTCTGTGTTGCCTAGCGACAGCCCCTAAACATCACTGCTCTAGAGGAGATCTGCATGGAGGAATGGGCCAAAATACCAGCAACAGTGTGTGAAAACCTTGTGAAGACTTACAGAAAACGTTTGACCTGTGTCATTGCCAACAAAGGGTATATAACAAAGTATTGAGAAACTTTTGTTATTGACCAAATACTTATTTTCCACCATAATTTGCAAATAAATTCATTAAAAATCCTACAATGTGATATTCTGGAATTTTTTTCTCATTTTGTCTGTCATAGTTGACGTGTACCTATGATGAAAATTACAGGCCTCTCTCATCTTTTTAAGTGGGAGAACTTGCACAATTGGTGGCTGACTAAATACTTTTTTCCCCCACTGTAATAGTCTGATGCAATAGTCAGATACGATAGTCGGATACGATAGTCGGATACAATAGTCAGATACAATAGTCAGATACAATAGTCGGATACAATAGTTGGATACAATAGTCGGATACAATGGTCGGATACAATGGTCAGATACAACAGTCTGATACAATAGTCGGATACAATAGTCCGATACAATAGTCAGATAAAATAGTCAGATACAATAGTCAGATACAATAGTCCGATACAATAGTCAGATATAAAAACTATAGATGTGACAAATGGATCATTTTCTTAATGTTTTGTTAATGTTTAAACTGCAGTTGTTTATTGTTTATTGATTTTCCGTTAAAACAATAAGAAATTCCACATGAATTCACAATTTAGCTGATGTCAGTAACGGTTTGGGTCTCACGGTTCAGATGTCAGTAACGGTTTGGGTATCACGGCTCAGATGTCAGTAACGGTTTGGGTCTCACGGCTCAGATGTCAGTAACGGTTTGGGTCTCACGGCTCAGATGTCAGTAACGGTTTGGGTCTCACGGTTCAGATGTCAGTAACGGTTTGGGTCTCACGGTTCAGATGTCAGTAACGTTTTGGGTCTCACGGCTCAGATGTCAGTAACGGTTTGGGTCTCACGGCTCAGATGTCAGTAACGGTTTGGGTCTCACGGCTCAGATGTCAGTAACGGTTTGGGTCTCACGGTTCAGATGTCAGTAACGGTTTGGGTCTCACGGCTCAGATGTCAGTAACGGTTTGGGTCTCACGGCTCAGATGTCAGTAACGGTTTGGGTCTCACGGCTCAGATGTCAGTAATGGGTTGGGTCTCACGGTTCAGATGTCAGTAATGGTTTGGGTCTCACGGTTCAGATGTCAGTAACGGTTTGGGTCTCACGGTTCAGATGTCAGTAACGGTTTGGGTCTCACGGCTCAGATGTCAGTAACGGTTTGGGTCTCACGGTTCAGATGTCAGTAACGGTTTGGGTCTCACGGTTCAGATGTCAGTAACGGTTTGGGTCTCACGGCTCAGATGTCAGTAACGGTTTGGGTCTCACGGCTCAGATGTCAGTAACGGTTTGGGTCTCACGGCTCAGATGGTGAAGCATTCTACCTGTACTACCATTACTGTACCTCAATTCCACCTCGCAAAGTCTGCATTTCCTTCTCATTTAACTTCTCAAAGTATCGCCGTGCAGGACTGCAGTCGCTGGCCTTTCTCTGCCATTCTTCCAACTGTTAACGATGATGACGTAGTGGTGGTGATCGTCTAAAAAAGTATTGATTCCTCGACTCCTTGCACGTCGACTCCCAGTGTAGACTCCCATTTCTGAGTGTCAAGATTCGATTCTGCTAGGAATCAACCCCTAAGATTCAGTATTTTTGGAACGGAGGAGATTGATTAGTTGCCGTACTTCTGAGAACACAAACACTCACATCTTTCATAGCGAGCTAGCGAGGGACGGAGAGAGGGGGGAGGGGCACAATATAGGCAGGTCAGAACCGTGCACCAGGCCTATCTATCAGTATAGGCAGGTCAGAACCGTGCACTAGGCCTATCCATCAGTATAGGCAGGTCAGAACCGTGCACTAGGCCTATCCATCAGTATAGGCAGGTCAGAACCGTGCACTAGGCCTATCTATCAGTATAGGCAGGTCAGAACCGTGCACCAGGCCTATCCATCAGTATAGGCAGGTCAGAACCGTGCACTAGGCCTATCCATCAGTATAGGCAGGTCAGAACCGTGCACTAGGCCTATCCATCAGTATAGGCAGGTCAGAACCGTGCACCAGGCCTATCTATCAGTATAGGCAGGTCAGAACCGTGCACCAGGCCTATCTATCAGTATAGGCAGGTCAGAACCGTGCACTAGGCCTATCTATCAGTATAGGCAGGTCAGAACCGTGCACCAGGCCTATCCATCAGTATAGGCAGGTCAGAACCGTGCACCAGGCCTATCTATCAGTATAGGCAGGTCAGAACCGTGCACCAGCCCTATCTATCAGTATAGGCAGGTCAGAACCGTGCACCAGGCCTATCTATCAGTATAGGCAGGTCAGAACCGTGCACCAGGCCTATCTATCAGTATAGGCAGGTCAGAACCGTGCACCAGGCCTATCCATCAGTATAGGCAGGTCAGAACCGTGCACTAGGCCTATCTATCAGTATAGGCAGGTCAGAACCGTGCACTAGGCCTATCTATCAGTATAGGCAGGTCAGAACCGTGCACCAGGCCTATCTATCAGTATAGGCAGGTCAGAACCGTGCACCAGGCCTATCCATCAGTATAGGCAGGTCAGAACCGTGCACCAGCCCTATCTATCAGTATAGGCAGGTCAGAACCGTGCACTAGGCCTATCTATCAGCAATCAAAAGCTGTATCTCACAATTTATTGGCTTGCAATGTCTCGCAACTTCAGTAAAGTAGGGCCTATCATCAATGAATAGGATATTCTACAGGCAACAGACCGCAGACGGAACACACACTGGCCTCATTAGCCAAGAGAAAGAGCAGGAGTGGAATCATTAGTCCAAACAGAACGTTTTGCAAGTAAAATGAGAGTTTTTATTGGACAAATTCAGGTAGGTCTCACCCCGTTCCGTTCCATTTGCTTCCGTTTAAGAAACATTTTGGAAAATAATCGGCGTAATGATTACGCCCCGGGCGAGCCAGCATGACGGAGAGAGAGGAGGGGGCAGAAAAAGGCGTGATGCGCATATGTCTTGGTAATCTTGTAATCTGTTTTGCATGCCTCACAAATCACCAAAGTAGCATAAAGTTTGCCTCATCCTCTCTCGTTCTATTTAAATTACCCAACTTTCCCCAGGCCTTTATAGCCATATAGTATAGTTAGGCTATAATACGGAAAATTATATGTTTTGTGATAACTGCACTGCAATTTTAATTTAGAGGGGGGATTTTTCTTAACATTAAGGATCCCAATTTCGATTAAACATTTTAATGTTTAAACGTTCACACCGGTGAGCATCAATATAATCCAAAAGCACAGTTTAGGAGGTCATAAAGAAACAGGGACCTGCCGACAGCGTTTCCCCAGACAGACTGTGGTTGGAACAGATCCAGTGCTTGTCAGTACAGAACAGCAGGCAACAACTGAAGCAGAGTTCTGCTTAGCCTTGCAAGGCCCCATGACAGATACACACAGACAGACACAAAGGAGAAAGGGACAAATGGAGGGACAGACAGACAGACAGACAGACAGACAGACAGACAGGCAGGCAGGCAGGCAGACAGGCAGGCAGGCAGGCAGGCAGGCAGGCAGACAGGCAGGCAGGCAGGCAGGCAGGCAGGCAGACAGACAGACAGACAGACAGACAGACAGGCAGGCAGGCAGGCAGGCAGGCAGGCAGGCAGGCAGGCAGGCAGGCAGGCAGGCAGGCAGACAGACAGACAGACAGACAGACAGACAGACAGACAGACAGACAGGCAGGCAGGCAGGCAGGCAGGCAGGCAGGCAGGCAGGCAGGCAGGCAGGCAGGCAGGCAGACAGACAGACAGACAGACAGACAGACAGACAGACAGACAGACAGACAGACAGACAGACAGACAGACAGACAGACAGACAGACATGCAGACAGACATGCAGGCAGGAAGGCAGACACCCCTTAGGAAGCATGAGACACCTCTGTACCCAGCTCACCCCAGAGGAGGCAGACACCTCTGTACCCAGGAGGAGGTTCGAGTCAGAGGTAGGACACCAAGTTAGCACCAGTCTGTAGTACAGAACGACGTGTGGCTTATTACTGGAGAGGGAAAGAGATCCTCCTGGATGTTCAATTACTGTTTCCTCATTATCACTCTCAGGACTGGCTCTGGGAGAAACATCGTTTTCAGGACTGTCGGTTCCTGATTGTATTAGACAAGTCTGTATGAGACAGAGTATAGACCAGATGAATGTTCAAATAGACAGATGTTCTCTATTATTCATACAGGTTAGCTTGGCAGCCTGCTGGACAACGTAAAGTCGGGAAGCTGCTATGTTGTTCTTGATCACTGAATAGCTTCTCAGTGGTATGTAAATGAACAGCTCTGTTCTGTAAGACATGCATTCTTTTATCCAACCAATGTTACTCATTTAAACTGTTGCGGTTTTCATTTACATTTATCAGATCAAGTAAATAACAACAAAAACAAATGTTACTGTGTCGGCAAAGCTGTCACCAAGGCAACGGGCGGCTATTTGAAGAATCTCAAATATTTTGATTTGTTTAACACTTTTTTGGTTACTACATGATTCCATATGTGTTATTTCATAGTTTTGATGTCTTCACTATTATTCTACAATGTAGAAAATAGTAAAAATAAAGAAAAACCCTGGAATGAGTAGGTGTGTCCAACCTTTGACTGGTACTGTATATCTAAAAATAAATTAATGAATCATGAAGAGAGAGATGCAGTATCCTCAATCCTGACAAACAGATCAAACAAGAACAAAGTTATGGAGAACAAAGGTTGTTGTAATAACAGACAGGAGTGATGGAGGTGTTGTTGTAGTAACAGACAGGAGTGACGGAGGTGTTGTTGTAGTAACAGACAGGAGTGACGGAGGTGTTGTTGTAGTAACAGACAGGAGTGATGGAGGTGTTGTTGTAGTAACAGACAGGAGTGATGGAGGTGTTGTTGTAGTAACAGACAGGAGTGATGGAGGTGTTGTTGTAGTAACAGACAGGAGTGATGGAGGTGTTGTTGTAGTAACAGACAGGAGTGATGGAGGTGTTGTTGTAGTAACAGACAGGAGTGATGGAGGTGTTGTTGTAATAACAGACAGGAGTGACGGAGGTGTTGTTGTAGTAACAGACAGGAGTGATGGAGGTGTTGTTGTAGTAACAGACAGGAGTGATGGAGGTGTTGTTGTAGTAACAGACAGGAGTGATGGAGGTGTTGTTGTAATAACAGACAGGAGTGATGGAGGTGTTGTTGTAATAACAGACAGGAGTGATGGAGGTGTTGTTGTAGTAACAGACAGGAGTGATGGAGGTGTTGTTGTAATAACAGACAGGAGTGATGGAGGTGTTGTTGTAGTAACAGACAGGAGTGATGGAGGTGTTGTTGTAGTAACAGACAGGAGTGATGGAGGTGTTGTTGTAGTAACAGACAGGAGTGATGGAGGTGTTGTTGTAGTAACAGACAGGAGTGATGGAGGTGTTGTTGTAGTAACAGACAGGAGTGACGGAGGTGTTGTTGTAGTAACAGACAGGAGTGATGGAGGTGTTGTTGTAGTAACAGACAGGAGTGATGGAGGTGTTGTTGTAGTAACAGACAGGAGTGACAGAGGTGTTGTTGTAATAACAGACAGGAGTGACGGAGGTGTTGTTGTAGTAACAGACAGGAGTGACGGAGGTGTTGTTGTAGTAACAGACAGGAGTGACGGAGGTGTTGTTGTAGTAACAGACAGGAGTGACGGAGGTGTTGTTGTAATAACAGACAGGAGTGACGGAGGTGTTGTTGTAGTAACAGACAGGAGTGATGGAGGTGTTGTTGTAGTAACAGACAGGAGTGATGGAGGGAGGTACTTATGCTATAAGACATCCATAAGCTTAGCAAAGAGGCGTATTCCTCCTGAGCCCAGATTACATAACACAGCATTCATTACCATCCCTTAATAATGAATGTTATTTTCTAATTTGACAATCACATGTCTGCCAGTTAACCAAGAGAGGTGACAGAAACAAGTCTCATTGTTGGTGACATGACCTTGGGTTTGAGATTCACTAGCTAGGACTTACAGAGAAACTGGGCTTCAGTTCAATCTGTTGGCCGGGTGTGGTTCCCAATCAGAGGCAGCTGTCTATCGTTGTCTCTGATTGGGGATCATACTTAGGCAGCCATTTTGCCTACCTTTAGTTGTGGGATCTTGTTTCTGTTTGGCTTGTTGGATGTTTATCCTTTTGAACTTCACGTTCTGTTGCTTTGTCAAGTGTTTATTATTATCATTAAACATGTACGCATACCCACGCTGCACCTTGGTCCAATCCTTTACTCAACGAACGTGACAGATGTCCACAGATTAACCCATGTTTCCCAGTATCATTCCATTCTGATCTGAACTCCAAAAAAAGGTGCTGGTGCATTGATAAACAGACCATTAATGATAATTAATAAAACAGACGGCACTTCTAAAAGCCTATTCCACACCATAGCCTGCTGAATTTGCCAGATCACTTTTCTTTCATTTTGATTTCGGCACAAATGAAAATGTGACACTGACTCACCCATGGATTGATGTTTCAGCGCTGTCTCAATGAAGAGTTAGGCGTTCGACTAGCCATGTGTGACGTGCACGTGCAGTTACTAGCCTGCTAGCGTTAGCGGCAGAGCAATATCCACCGTCGTAGTACGGAAGAAGCCTGAGCTGGAATGTGAAGCTAACTGAAGCTAGCTAATTTCAGAAAAGCCAGGGTATATCTAACTACATACATAGTATACCCCTCTGGCCATGAAATCTGCAGGCATTTTCCCTAGCAGAACCAAAGGTGCTTTATTATAGTGCAGTTTTTTTCCCAGCCTGTTTACCCAGACAGAAATCCTAATTGTTAACCTTCAGATATCTTGCAGTAACCTGTTTCTGGGCCACTAGCACACTTTTCTTTGACAGGAGAACACATTTGACATTTTACGTCATTTGGCAGACGCTCTTATCCAGAGCGACTTACAGTTAGTGAGTGCATACATTTTCATACTGGCCCCCCCGTGGGAATCGAACCCACAACCCTGGCGTTGCAAGCGCCATGCTCTACCAACTGAGCTACACGGGGCCCTCTACACTTCAAGAAATACAATGTACATGTCCCAAAAGGCACCCTATTCCCCACAGAGCCCTATGGACCCGGGTCAAAGTAGTGCACTACATAAGGGAATAGGGTACCATTTGGGAAGCATCCACTCACTTTCTATAGCCCGGAGAGCGTTGTCCATCCCCAAGGGCAAACTCAAAACCAACACGATATCCTCTTTTGTCCTCTAGGCTACGTAGAGTACATGAGCACTGTGACATGTTCTACCGACAGGCATCTGCTGGGGTCTCCCTTCACATCCCACCATCCTACCGACAGGCATCTGCTGGGGTCTCCCTTCACATCCCACCATCCTACCGACAGGCATCTGCTGGGGTCTCCCTTCACATCCCACCATCCTACCGACAGGCATCTGCTGGGGTCTCCTTCACATCCCACCATCCTACCGACAGGCATCTGCTGGGGTCTCCCTTCACATCCCACCATCCTACCGACAGGCATCTGCTGGGGTCTCCTTCACATCCCACCATCCTACCGACAGGCATCTGCTGGGGTCTCCCTTCACATCCCACCATCCTACCGACAGGCATCTGCTGGGGTCTCCCTTCACATCCCACCATCCTACCGACAGGCATCTGCTGGGGTCTCCCTTCACATCCCACCATCCTACCGACAGGCATCTGCTGGGGTCTCCCTTCACATCCCACCATCCTACCGACAGGCATCTGCTGGGGTCTCCCTTCACATCCCACCATCCTACCGACAGGCATCTGCTGGGGTCTCCCTTCACATCCCACCATCCTACCGACAGGCATCTGCTGGGGTCTCCCTTCACATCCCACCATCCTACCGACAGGCATCTGCTGGGGTCTCCCTTCACATCCCACCATCCTACCGACAGGCATCTGCTGGGGTCTCCCTTCACATCCCACCATCCTACCGACAGGCATCTGCTGGGGTCTCCCTTCACATCCCACCATCCTACCGACAGGCATCTGCTGGGGTCTCCCTTCACATCCCACCATCCTACCGACAGGCATCTGCTGGGGTCTCCCTTCACATCCCACCATCCTACCGACAGGCATCTGCTGGGGTCTCCCTTCACATCCCACCATCCTACCGACAGGCATCTGCTGGGGTCTCCCTTCACATCCCACCATCCTATCCCTGGATGGATGTTGATGTTGACACTCATAGACAGATACAGCTTCTCGTGACCTGCAGCAAAAACACTAGCTTTCTCCTTTCTTGACTCTTCATTCTAAACAGATTCATAAAGCTGCTAGTTATTCTGGAAGGAATAAAAGTGATGGTTCCACCTGCTGTTTTTCTAGTTTATCGTTTTCATTTAATATAGTACACTGAGGATTGGCTGTAAGCTACGATTCACTAGATGTTGGTTGAATGGATCATTTGTTATTTGTGGTTTTACATCTGTATGTATGATGAAAAGCAGATGAACAAACAGGTCATTGGAGAGTCTTGGACCTGAGTAGGAGAGGAGATGTATGTCATTTCACCCAGCATATCCTTCCTTTGTGCTATCAACAGAATGCAGATCAGGCCTTGAACTCTTCACCACCCTGTTTATGTGCCTCTACTGTATATGGCCCTGGAACCATCCCAAATTTCACCCTATTCCCTATATAGTGCAGTACACCCTGGTCAAAAGTAGTGCACTATATAGGGAATAGGGTACTATTTGGTACACCTGCCTCCCTCTGTAACGGCACCGTAGCTCTCGTTATTACACCTGCATCTCCTACTGATCTGTTATGGGCATGGTGCGTCATCACATCCTGGATTAGACCCTCACTACATCACACCACTCCATCCTGGGTCAGGTAAGACCCTCACTACATCACACCACTCCATCCTGGGTCAGGTAAGACCCTCACTACATCACACCACTCCATCCTGGGTTAGGTAAGACCCTCACTACATCACACCACTCCATCCTGGGTTAGGTAAGACCCTCACTACATCACACCACTCCATCCTGGGTTAGGTAAGACCCTCACTACATCACACCACTCCATCCTGGGTAAGACCCTCACTACATCACACCACTCCATCCTGGGTTAGGTAAGACCCTCACTACATCACACCACTCCATCCTGGGTAAGACCCTCACTACATCACACCACTCCATCCTGGGTTAGGTAAGACCCTCACTACATCACACCACTCCATCCTGGGTTAGGTAAGACCCTCACTACATCACACCACTCCATCCTGGGTTAGGTAAGACCCTCACTACATCACACCACTCCATCCTGGGTTAGGTAAGACCCTCACTACATCACACCACTCCATCCTGGGTAAGACCCTCACTACATCACACCACTCCATCCTGGGTTAGGTAAGACCCTCACTACATCACACCACTCCATCCTGGGTTAGGTAAGACCCTCACTACATCACACCACTCCATCCTGGGTTAGGTAAGACCCTCACTACATCACACCACTCCATCCTGGGTTAGGTAAGACCCTCACTACATCACACCACTCCATCCTGGGTTAGGTAAGACCCTCACTACATCACACCACTCCATCCTGGGTTAGGTAAGACCCTCACTACATCACACCACTCCATCCTGGGTTAGGTAAGACCCTCACTACATCACACCACTCCATCCTGGGTTAGGTAAGACCCTCACTACATCACACCACTCCATCCTGGGTTAGGTAAGACCCTCACTACATCACACCACTCCATCCTGGGTAAGACCCTCACTACATCACACCACTCCATCCTGGGTTAGGTAAGACCCTCACTACATCACACCACTCCATCCTGGGTAAGACCCTCACTACATCACACCACTCCATCCTGGGTTAGGTAAGACCCTCACTACATCACACCACTCCATCCTGGGTTAGGTAAGACCCTCACTACATCACACCACTCCATCCTGGGTTAGACCCTCACTACATCACACCACTCCATCCTGGGTTTGGTAAGACCCTCACTACATCACACCACTCCATCCTGGGTTAGGTAAGACCCTCACTACATCACACCACTCCATCCTGGGTTAGGTAAGACCCTCACTATATCAAACCACTACATCCTGGGTAAGACCCTCACTACATCACACCACTCCATCCTGGGTTAGGTAAGACCCTCACTACATCACACCACTCCATCCTGGGTTAGGTAAGACCCTCACTACATCACACCACTCCATCCTGGGTTAGGTAAGACCCTCACTACATCGCACCACTCCATCCTGGGTTAGACCCTAAATACATCAAATCACTCCATCCTGGGTTAGGTAAGACCCTCACTACATCACACCACTCCATCCTGGGTTAGGTAAGACCCTCACTACATCACACCACTCCATCCTGGGTTAGACCCTCACTACATCACACCACTCCATCCTGGGTTAGGTAAGACCCTCACTACATCACACCACTCCATCCTGGGTTAGACCCTCACTACATCACACCACTCCATCCTGGGTTAGGTAAGACCCTCACTACATCACACCACTCCATCCTGGGTTAGGTAAGACCCTCACTACATCACACCACACCATCCTGGGTTAGGTAAGACCCTCACTACATCACACCACTCCATCCTGGGTTAGACCCTCACTACATCACACCACTCCATCCTGGGTTAGGTAAGACCCTCACTACATCACACCACTCCATCCTGGGTTAGGTAAGACCCTCACTACATCACACCACTCCATCCTGGATTAGACCCTCACTACATCACACCACTCCATCCTGGGTTAGGTAAGACCCTCACTACATCACACCACTCCATCCTGGGTTAGGTAAGACACTCACTACATCACACCACTCCATCCTGGGTTAGACCCTCACTACATCACACCACTCCATCCTGGGTTAGGTAAGACCCTCACTACATCACACCACTCCATCCTGGGTTAGGTAAGACCCTCACTACATCACACCACTCCATCCTGGGTTAGGTAAGACCCTCACTACATCACACCACTCCATCCTGGGTTAGGTAAGACCCTCACTACATCACACCACTCCATCCTGGGTTAGGTAAGACCCTCACTACATCACACCACTCCATCCTGGGTTAGGTAAGACCCTCACTACATCACACCACACCACTCCATCCTGGGTTAGGTTAGACCCTCATCACATCACACCACTCCATCCTGGGTTAGGTAAGACCCTCACTACATCACACCACTCCATCCTGGGTTAGGTAAGACCCTCACTACATCACACCACTCCATCCTGGGTTAGGTAAGACCCTCACTACATCACACCACTCCATCCTGGGTTAGGTAAGACCCTCACTACATCACACCACTCCATCCTGGGTTAGGTAAGACCCTCACTACATCACACCACACCACTCCATCCTGGGTTAGGTTAGACCCTCACTACATCACACCACTCCAACCTGGGTTAGGTAAGACCCTCACTACATCACACCACTCCATCCTGGGTTAGGTAAGACCCTCACTACATCACACCACTCCATCCTGGGTTAGGTAAGACCCTCACTACATCACACCACTCCATCCTGGGTTAGACCCTCACTACATCACACCACTCCATCCTGGGTTAGGTAAGACCCTCATTACATCACACCACTCCATCCTGGGTTAGGTAAGACCCTCACTACATCACACCACTCCATCCTGGGTTAGACCCTCACTACATCACACCACTCCATCCTGGGTTAGGTAAGACCCTCACTACATCACACCACTCCATCCTGGGTTAGACCCTCACCACATCACACCCTCCATCCTGGGGTAGATAAGACCCTCACTACATGCTGTCCAAGCATCGCCTGAGCCTCCCTCTCCTCCATTCTCTCTTCTTTACACCCCGAAGGCAGACAACGACTCATTTCTCACCTCTACTTTTTTAACATGGTGATAAATCGCCCAACGAAACTAATACCAATATCAACTTAGTAGATTTTGAGGAGACTAATCTCTCACCTCTGCAACAATACTTTTTTCTAAGTGTTGTATCAAAAAAACCAACACAATGAATCCCTCTGTTGTTGGTTCTGTCTACACAATCACCCAGAATAAACCTGAGTATGTTAAAACTATATAGACCATTGGCCTAATGAATGGATAAATCACAAATGAAGTAGAGGGTAGTTTCCGGGGCTATCCATATCACCCTGTCCTTCGTTCTACTGTAGAGGGATAGTTATTCCGGAGCATCCATATCACCCTGTCCTTCGTTCTGCTGTAGAGGGATAGTTATTCCGGAGCATCCAAATCACCCTGTCCTTCGTTCTGCTGTAGAGGGATAGTTATTCTGGAACATCCAAATCACCCTGTCCTTCGTTCTGCTGTAGAGGGATAGTTATTCCGGAGCATCCAAATCACCCTGTCCTTCGTTCTGCTGTAGAGGGATAGTTATTCCGGAGCATCCAAATCACCCTGTCCTTCGTTCTGCTGTAGAGGGATAGTTATTCCGGAGCATCCAAATCACCCTGTCCTTCGTTCTGCTGTAGAGGGATAGTTATTCCGAGCATCCAAATCACCCTGTCCTTCATTCTGCTGTAGAGGGATAGTTATTCGAGCATCCAAATCACCCTGTCCTTCGTTCTGCTGTAGAGGGATAGTTATTCCGGAGCATCCAAATCACCCTGTCCTTCGTTCTGCTGTAGAGGGATAGTTATTCCGGAGCATCCAAATCACCCTGTCCTTCGTTCTGCTGTAGAGGGATAGTTATTCCGGAGCATCCAAATCACCCTGTCCTTCGTTCTGCTGTAGAGGGATAGTTATTCCTGAGCATCCAAATCACCCTGTCCTTCGTTCTGCTGTGGAGGGATAGTTATTCCGGAACATCCAAATCACCCTGTCCTTCGTTCTGCTGTAGAGGGATAGTTATTCCGGAGCATCCAAATCACCCTGTCCTTCGTTCTGCTGTAGAGGGATAGTTATTCCTGAGCATCCAAATCACCCTGTCCTTCGTTCTGCTGTGGAGGGATAGTTATTCCGGAGCATCCAAATCACCCTGTCCTTCGTTCTGCTGTAGAGGGATAGTTATTCTGGAACATCCAAATCACCCTGTCCTTCGTTCTGCTGTAGAGGGATAGTTATTCCGGAGCATCCAAATCACCCTGTCCTTCGTTCTGCTGTAGAGGGATAGTTATTCCGGAGCATCCAATGAATATCTTCTTTACATTTTAGGCAGCAGCCGTGCTGAAGTCAGATGACTGAAGAGACTGGCTGCGGTTCGCTAGGGATGATATACAGAAGGAAAACAGAGGAGATGAGGTCATCAATCCTAGAGACCTAATGTATGGCTCTGTGCAAAACACGCTATCTGCTATAACCACCCCCTTTGTCATCACCACCACAGCAAACTACTTCCAAAATTGCTGAAAAAAAGTTCAATTGCAATTTGCCAGAGGCCAAAGACGAACATGAATTCATGCTTTTTGAAACACTGTAGTCATGATGAGTGATGGTTAATAAATTGGTACTAGTTTATCAATTCATGGTAGTCGGATAACTAGCAAAACGCAACTTTTCATAATGGCATATTAAATTTTTCATGTTGCATTCAGGAACTATAGCATTCTACAATAGAGCATAATAATGAAATAATACAAGAAATGATTCATCACACAAGCTGAAAATAATGTTGACATTGTGTTACAACACAGCTACTAACTGTAGCCTACTGTAACTTGACAACAACACAGCTACATACTGCAGTCTACTATGATTTGACAACAACACAGCTACATACTGCAGTCTACTATGATTTGACAACAACACAGCTACATACTGCAGTCTACTATGATATGACAACAACACAGCTACATACTGCAGTCTACTATGATTTGACAACAACACAGCTACATACTGCAGTCTACTATGATATGACAACAACACAGCTACATACTGCAGTCTACTATGATTTGACAACAACACAGCTACTAACTGTAGCCTACTGTAACTTGACAACAACACAGCTACATACTGCAGTCTATTATGATTTGACAACAACACAGCTACATACTGCAGTCTACTATGATTTGACAACAACACAGCTACATACTGCAGTCTACTATGATTTGACAACAACACAGCTACTAACTGTAGCCTACTGTAACTTGACAACAACACAGCTACATACTGCAGTCTACTATGATATGACAACAACACAGCCACATACTGCAGTCTACTATGATTTGACAACAACACAGCTACATACTGCAGTCTACTATGATTTGACAACAACAACACAGCTACATACTGCAGTCTACTATGATTTGACAACAACACAGCTACATACTGCAGTCTACTATGATTTGACAACAACACAGCTACATACTGCAGTCTACTATGATTTGACAACAACACAGCTACATACTGCAGTCTACTATGATTTGACAACAACACAGCTACATACTGCAGTCTACTATGATTTGACAACAACACAGCTACATACTGCAGTCTACTATGATATGACAACAACACAGCTACATACTGCAGTCTACTATGATTTGACAACAACACAGCTACATACTGCAGTCTACTATGATTTGACAACAACACAGCTACTAACTGTAGCCTACTGTAACTTGACAACAACACAGCTACATACTGCAGTCTAC
Source organism: Coregonus clupeaformis (assembly GCF_020615455.1). Classification (NCBI taxonomy): domain Eukaryota; kingdom Metazoa; phylum Chordata; class Actinopteri; order Salmoniformes; family Salmonidae; genus Coregonus; species Coregonus clupeaformis. The sequence goes on from NC_059196.1 coordinate 36,969,299, forward strand.
TATGATTTGACAACAACACAGCTACATACTGCAGTCTACTATGATTTGACAACAACACAGCTACATACTGCAGTCTACTATGATTTGACAACAACACAGCTACATACTGCAGTCTACTATGATATGACAACAACACAGCTATTTAGTCAACAGTCAGTGTGTGGTTCGCTGTGCATCAAATCCAAGTCAAACACTACGTTGAAAAGGGAGGAATGGAGGAAATTACACACTAAAATTAAAACTATTAGCAAAACCTTACACTCAAGGAGCAAAACACTGGCCTAGATTTGCATAACTGTAAGCACATTGTCAGCTTCACACTTTTTACAAAACATTAAACACACTTGTATGCATTTGACCCAGAAATGTATCATGATGTCATTTCCTTGCAATTTCAAAGCAAAGGCTTTCAAATGAACACACCCCATGAACCAATTGGTTAAACACAGCCACCAGGTGTGCACACACACTGGTGCTTAATTGTAGACACACCAATCAGGTTTAAGCACTATAAAAAGGCAACAGGTAAGTTCACCTGTCTTCAAAAAAAATGGAGAGTGTCAGAGGAAGAGGAAGAGGAAGAGGAAGAGGAAGAGGAAGAGGGAGAGGGAGAGGGAGAGGGAGAGGGAGAGGGAGAGGGAGAGGGAGACCTGGAGGAGGGGTAGGACATGCACAAAGAAGAAGACAACCAAATCTGTGTAACGAAATTCGTGCTACAATTGTGGACCATGTAATAAACCACGGACTAACACTGAGGGAGGCTGGACTGAGAGTACAGCCTAACCTAAGCAGGTACACGGTGGCATCAATAGTTCGGACATTTCGTCAAGAGCACAGGTGAGAAACTTATCTTCTGTCAACAGAAAATCCATAGCTTACTGCATGTACTATATCAACAGTTTTGGTATCTATTCCTGTATCATTTTACAGTAAGCTACATGTGTTTTGTTTGGCCAACACAGGATTGAACGTCGAGAAAACCAAGGAGGGAGGGGCCCCATATTCACACAGGAACAAGAGAGAGAGATCATAAACCTAGTTTTAGCCAATAATGCAATCGGACATAGAGAAATTCAAGCCCATATTGTCAATGATCACCGAATTTTCAAGTGCCATTTGACAGAAATTCAGACAGGGTGAAAGTCCTGCGGCGTGAATATGTGGTGGTACGTTTTGTTCACTGACTGTAGTATTGTGTACTGCACACATAACCTTTTTACTGTACATGTCATTTTACTGTATAGCAGACCTACAGTAACTTCATCTACACAACGTGCTATTTTGCTGTATTTCAGAGAGTTTTGCAAATGGATGCGGAGGAAGTCCAGCATGAGTTTATATACATTGATGATGCTGGATTTAACCTGACAACAGTGAGAAGAAGGGGAAGAAACAATTTTGGCCACAGGGCTATTGTCAATGTAATGGGCAACGTGGGGGTAACATTACCCTTTGTGCTGCCATTACACAGAATGGGGTTCTCCACCGCCATGCCAACTTGGGTCCTTACAACACTGACCTCATTCTTACATTTTTAGACAGATTACACAATATTATCACAGCAGCAAACCAAAGGGACCAGATGCAATACGTTGTCGTCTGGGACAATGTAGCTTTCCAACGTTCTGCTCTGGTCCAAAACTGGTTTCATCAACACCCACAATTTACAGTTCAATACCTTCCACCATACTCCCCCTTCCTAAACCCCATCGAGGAGTTCTTCTCAGCATGGCGGTGGAAGGTTTATGATCTCCGGCCCTATGTCCAGATGGCCCTCATTCAAGCTATGGTGGAAGCATGTGATCAAATTGAAGCAGCATCCACACAAGGGTGGATTCGTCACTCCAAAAGATTCTTCCCACGTTGCCTTGCAAATGAAAATATAGCCTGTGATGTTGACGAGGCCCTGTGGCCAGATCCAGCTAGGCGGAGAGATGTTTAGGTTATTTTTCTTTTTTATTCGGTTCTGAACTGGATATGTAATTTATCTTACAGTATTACTGTAAGCTTACAGTACAATGGTACGTTCAGTAATACTGTATGAAAACTGGAAAATGTTTTGTTATGAATGTTTTGTTGAAATGTTCAGTATTGACTGACTTGAGTACATGAAAATAAATACATATTTTCATTAGTCTGCACGAATGGTGTCGTGTTGTGTTGGTGAATTTATTTTGACACTTTCTCTGTGTAAATGCTAAAAGTGTTTTATGTTGAGCACAGGAGTGTTTAACTGACTCAAACAGAATCAGACCATATGATGGTTGGGTTTATGTTATGAGAACCGGTAAGTCGTCAGCATGCACTAAACATTACGCTACTCTCAATTGTCAAATGACTGCATACCAATGTGCATCACAGAGTAGGTGATGTGACCAAGTGTCTTCTTACTGTAATGTTCCCTGTAGAATTGAGACTAGGCCAAATAGGGGAGGCAGAGGCAAAATTCTGACTGACCAACAAGAGCAGGCTGTGGTCGATTTGGTTCGGGCCAGAAATGATATTCGCCTTACAGAAATTCGCCAGCATATCTTGGATAATGAAGACAAGTTTAACAATGTGGAATCCATAAGTTTGCCGACTAGTGCACGCATGCTGAAAAGGCACCAGGTGTCTTTAAAACAACTATACTGTGGGCCTTTGGAAAGAAATGCAGACAGAGTGAAGCAAATGAGGACGGAGTATGTTCAGGTATGTTCAGTTTCAAGATGGCTGTTGTAATACAATTCCCTAATAATTCTACATTGTACAGTAATCAGTAAATCTCTTTCCAAAATGTATTTTTAGAGGGTGATGGAGCTGGATGCTGATGACAACCATCACAAATTCATATATTTGGATGAGGCAGGCTTTAACCTGGCCAAGACAAGGAGGAGAGGTCGGAATTTCATTGGCCAGCGGGCAACCATCCAAGTACCTGGACAACGTGGGGCCAACATTACCATGTGTGCGGCTATATCAGAAGATGGTGTGGTTGGACGCAGACCTCGTATTGGATCATATAATGCAGCTCTCCTTGTAACCTTCCTTGATGAGCTCGATCAGGTCTGTAGACCTGATGGCGTGACCTATGTCATTGTGTGGGATAATGTCAGGTTCCACCATGCTCATATGGTCCAAGCATGGTTTCAGGCCCATGCACAATTTACCACCCTGTATTTACCCCCATACTCTCCTTTCCTTAACCCGATTGAGGAATTTTTCTCCACATGGAGATGGAAGGTTTATGTCAGGCGCCCTCATGAACAAGTCACTCTTCTCCAGGCCATGGGTGACGCATGCAATGACATCACGGCAGACCAGTGTCAGGCCTGGATTCGCCATGCCCGAAGGTTTTTTCCAAGATGTTTGGCTAATGAAAACATCCATTGTGATGTAGATGAGAACCTGTGGCCAAAACCACAAGACAGAGTTGATGAAAATGTAGAAGTACAGTAATCACTCCTATGTTTTGCTTTTTACAGTACAAGCAAGCAAGTTGAGGAACACTGCATTTGATGTTTTACAGTACTGTATTGTTTTTCATCAATATATTTCAGATTTTGTTCAATGATTCTACTGTGTCTGTAGTATTCTCTCTACTACAGCAGTACTTTTACAGGGATGTATTTACATGTAGTACCATAATGAAACATGTATCACCTATTTTGTACTACAATATTTAATTATTGTACGAAACTATCGGTTGCTTGTGTGTGGGTGATCTAAATTAACGTTTCATTGGTATTTCACAATAAATTTGTTTTTTGAACCAATGATTGTGCAAGTGCAATATTTATTTAAAGATATGAATGCACAATGCAATGTTTTGAACATTGGACAGCCTGTGTTACAAGTGATGACCGTTTTGAGTTTTGTGTCTAAAGTTTTGAAAAATGACGTCAAGGTTCTGAAATTAGTGCCAAAGTGATTGTAAAAAAAAAACTGTATGACAACAAAATAAGGTTTTTATAAGACATTGTATAGTTTTGACAAAAGTGTTCCAATTTGCAAATGATCTGATGTGTTGTGCTACTTTGGTGTAGTGTTGGGCTAATTGTGTGAAGGGGTTTGAAAAACCGGGCCCTGTTTTCAAAATTGTGCTTAAGCAATTGAAAAAAAACTGTAAGTGAATTTTGCAGACTGCAGTCGGTTACAAGTAAATATATAAATGAACTTGTCAGTTGGTCCCAGAGGGAGGAACAGCCTCACATAGACCAATAAGAGAAGCAGCTATGTTGTCAAGCACACCCCATGTCCATACAATAACAGGTAAATAACGAGTACCAAGAAAGAATATCCTGAATGTTCAGACCCATGATTAAAGTACTGTGTGTGTATCTGTCTGTGTATCTGTCTGTGTGTGTGTGTGTCTGTGTGTCTGTGTGTCTGTGTGTGTGTGTGTATCTGTCTGTGTATCTGTCTGTGTGTGTGTGTGTGTGTGTGTGTCTGTGTGTCTGTCTGTGTGTGTGTGTGTATCTGTCTGTGTATCTGTCTGTGTGTGTGTGTGTGTGTGTGTGTGTGTGTGTCTGTGTGTCTGTGTGTCTGTGTGTGTGTGTGTGTCTGTGTGTGTGTGTGTGTATCTGTCTGTGTGTGTGTGTGTGTCTGTGTGTGTGTGTGTGTCTGTGTGTCTGTGTGTGTGTGTGTGTCTGTGTGTGTGTGTGTGTCTGTGTGTGTATCTGTCTGTGTGTGTGTGTGTCTGTGTGTGTGTCTGTGTGTGTGTCTGTCTGTGTGTGTGTGTGTGTATCTGTGTGTGTGTCTGTCTGTGTGTGTGGGTGTGTGTGTGTCTGTGTGTGTGTCTGTCTGTGTGTGTGTGTGTGTCTGTGTGTGTGTCTGTGTGTGTGTCTGTGTGTGTGTGTGTGTATCTGTGTGTGTGTCTGTCTGTGTGTGTGTGTGTGTGTCTGTGTGTGTGTCTGTGTGTGTGTCTGTCTGTGTGTGTGTGTATCTGTGTGTGTGTCTGTCTGTGTGTGTGTGTGTGTGTGTCTGTGTGTGTGTGTGTCTGTGTGTGTGTGTGTGTGTGTGTGTCTGTGTGTGTGTGTGTGTGTGTGTGTGTGTGTGTGTGTGTGTGTGTGTGTGTGTGTGTGTGTGTGTGTGTGTGTGTGTGTGTGTGTGTGTGTGTGTGTGTGTGTGTGTGTGTGTGTGTGTGTGTGTGTGTGTGTGTGTGTGTGTGTGTGTGTGTGTGTGTGTGCGTGTGTGTGTGTGTGTGTCAAATAACTATGACTGCAGTGTGGTAATCATTGGCTCACTGTTTAGAGGGTTGCCAACCCAACAAAACTCAACACACAGAAAGTCAAATAAAACTATTTTTTCCAATGCCAGCAAAATATTTTGGACACAGTACAGTCGTGGTCAAAAGTTTTGAGAATGACACAAATACTAATTTTCACAAAGTCTGCTGCCTCAGTTTGCATATACTACAGAATGTCATGAAGAGTGATCAGATGAATTGCAATTAATTGCAAAGTCCCTCTTTGCAATTTTCCAAACAACACTTGACAAGCACTCTTCCAAAGGAGACTGCCTCGAAAACCAATCGAGGCACAATAACCTTTTAATCGATGGAATTGAGGACGTAAAGACTGAAACTTGGCATGACACAGAAGTCAAGGCCAATAAACTCCTGGCAGATCAATTCAAACTGGACCCTAAACTCATGGAGCTGGAGAGAGCGCATACGAATAGCACTTTCTTCCCCGATGGACAGCCCAGATCTATAGTGGTGAAACTGCTGAGGTTGAAAGACAAGTAGGAGATTCAGGAGAGCCTGAAGGGAACAAACATCTTCATCAATGAAGACTTCTCTGAAAAAGTACGCCTCAAAAGAAAGGAACTGCTGCCACGACTAATTGAAGAACGAAAAAAAAAGCTACATCCCTGAAGAATGATCAGCTGGTCGTTCAACCCCTCTCCTAGTTATATGGCAAGTGACTCCGCTATAGTCAAATGATTTGACACACACCCACCCACACACCCACCACACACCCACCCACACACACATACACACACACACACACACACACACACACACACACACACACACACACACACACACACACCCACACACACCCACACACACACACACACACACCCACACACCCACACACACCCACCCACACACACACACACACACACACACACACACACACACACACACACACACACCCACAAACACACACACACACACACAAACACCCACACACACCCACACACACCCAACCACCCACACACACCCAACCACACACACACACCCACACACACCCAACCACACACACACACCCACATATTTACTCTACGTTGTTCATGTGTTTCACCTGACCTCATGAACAGAAACACACATTGCTCTAAATGTCATAACCCTCAGAAGTCTTCAGTGGTGTTGTGTGGACTGTGTGAATGCGCATTCCATGAGATTGATAAAACTAACACACTATGTTTCCGTTCCATTCTCTGGATGATTCCGACTGTGTATCTCTCTTAGTTGGGCAGGATATCAACCCTGATAACATGGTCTTTAACCCCATTAGATATTAATGATGCCAACGATAAACATAATGATTGTGTTGATCCAGATTAAAATGTCCTGAAATTGACCAGAAATAAGTCTGTCACTTGTGATTACTTAATGTAAGTAACTGTGAGGACACTGTTTTGCTGCAGCATCCCAACGGGTAGCTTTCACTGCATTGTCTCTTTCAATTAGGTATGAACCCAAGCCTGTTGGCCCATGTCAACATCCCTTTTTCTAAGAGAAAGCGTTTCGGGAGGTTTCAGCAGCTTCTAAGAGAAAGCGTTTCGGGAGGTTTCGGCAGCTTCTAAAAACACCCTCATGAATCCATGTCAGATTGTAAATAATAAGGGGCTTGAAGATCATTTCATCTTGATCACAGAAAAATAGTGATTCTGTTGAGTGAGTTGTCTTGATCCCACATTACAGCACTGTGCTGTATCTCACTCGTACTGCAGAACGCTCAACAGGCTCACAGGCAGTGTTCAATTAAGTTTGTTTAGGAGAAACACGGCGATTACAAAGTAAATGGGCTACTAGGGAACAGAGTAGACGTGTGTGTTATAGTCTCATATATACTGAACAAAAATAGGAACGCAACATGCAACAATTTTACTGAGTTACAGTTCATATAAGGAAATCAGTCAATTGAAATAAATTCATTAGGCCATAATCTATGGATTTCACATGACTGAGCAGGGGCGCAACCATGGGTGGGCCTGGGAGGGCATAGGCCCACCTACTGGGGAGCCAGGCCCACCCAATGGGGAGCCAGACCCAGCCAATCAGAATGAGTTTTTCCCCACAAAAATAGCTTTATTACAGACAGAAATACTCCTCAGTTTCATCAGCTGTCCGAGTGGCTCGTCTCAGACGATCCCACAGGTGAAGAAGCCGGATGTGGAGGTCCTGTGCTGACGTGGTTACACGTGGTCTGCGGTTGTGAGGTCAGTTGGACGTACTGACAAATTCTCTAAAACGACATTGGAGGCGGCTTATGGTAGAGAAATTAACATTAAATTATCTGGAAACAGCTCTGGTGAACATTCCTGCAGTCAGCATACAAATGCATGGTCCCTCAATACTTGAGCCATCTGTGGCATTGTGTGACAAAACTGCACATTTTAGAGTGGCCTTTTATTGTCCCCAGCACAAGGTGCACCTGTGTAATGATCATGCTGTTTAATCAGCTTCTTGATATGCCACACCTGTCAGGTGGATGGATTATCTTGGCAAAGGAGAAATACTCACTAACAGGGATGTAAACAAATTTGTGCACAAAACCTAGAGAGAAATAAGCTTTTTCTGCGTATGGAACATTTATGTGATCTTTAATTTCAGCTCATGAAACATGGGACCAACACTTTAAATGTTGCGTTTCTATTTTTGTTCAGTATAGGTAAAAGCCTTCACAGTGAGAGAGTTGGGCATGGCCAGAGGCCAGAATAGAGGCTAAATAGTCAACTCAGATGACATTTCAAGAACAACTAGCTAGCCAGAATAAGACAGGTTTCATAAATAAGCCTACATAATTGAGATTGTTTCCACTTTCAAGCTGTAAAAAAAAGTCTGAACCCTCCAGACTTTCAAGATTTGTGAGAAGAGGTCTGGATTGATGTTGCTGAGAACTGTAGTTTTAACTGTGGGTTATATTAATATATACACTAGGCTATGTGTGGGTTATATTAGTAGATACACTAGGCTATGTGTGGGTTATATTAATATATACACTAGGCTATGTGTGGGTTATATTAGTAGATACACTAGGCTATGTGTGGGTTATATTAGTAGATACACTAGGCTATGTGTGGGTTATATTAGTAGATACACTAGGCTATGTGTGGGTTATATTAGTAGATACACTAGGCTATGTGTGGGTTATATTAATAGATACACTAGGCTATGTGTGGGTTATATTAGTAGATACACTAGGCTATGTGTGGGTTATATTAGTAGATACACTAGGCTATGTGTGGGTTATATTAGTAGATACACTAGGCTATGTGTGGGTTATATTAGTAGATACACTAGGCTATGTGTGGGTTATATTAGTAGATACACTAGGCTATGTGTGGGTTATATTAGTAGATACACTAGGCTATGTGTGGGTTATATTAGTAGATACACTAGGCTATGTGTGGGTTATATTAGTAGATACACTAGGCTATGTGTGGGTTATATTAATAGATACACTAGGCTATGTGTGGGTTATATTAGTAGATACACTAGGCTATGTGTGGGTTATATTAGTAGATACACTAGGCTATGTGTGGGTTATATTAGTAGATACACTAGGCTATGTGTGGGTTATATTAGTAGATACACTAGGCTATGTGTGGGTTATATTAGTAGATACACTAGGCTATGTGTGGGTTATATTAGTGTATACACTAGGCTATGTGTGGGTTATATTAGTAGATACACTAGGCTATGTGTGGGTTATATTAATAGATACACTAGGCTATGTGTGGGTTATATTAGTGTATACACTAGGCTATGTGTGGGTTATATTAGTAGATACACTAGGCTATGTGTGGGTTATATTAGTAGATACACTAGGCTATGTGTGGGTTATATTAGTAGATACACTAGGCTATGTGTGGGTTATATTAGTAGATACACTAGGCTATGTGTGGGTTATATTAATAGATACACTAGGCTATGTGTGGGTTATATTAATAGATACACTAGGCTATGTGTGGGTTATATTAGTAGATACACTAGGCTATGTGTGGGTTATATTAATAGATACACTAGGCTATGTGTGGGTTATATTAGTAGATACACTAGGCTATGTGTGGGTTATATTAGTAGATACACTAGGCTATGTGTGGGTTATATTAGTAGATACACTAGGCTATGTGTGGGTTATATTAGTAGATACACTAGGCTATGTGTGGGTTATATTAGTAGATACACTAGGCTATGTGTGGGTTATATTAGTGTATACACTAGGCTATGTGTGGGTTATATTAGTAGATACACTAGGCTATGTGTGGGTTATATTAATAGATACACTAGGCTATGTGTGGGTTATATTAGTGTATACACTAGGCTATGTGTGGGTTATATTAGTAGATACACTAGGCTATGTGTGGGTTATATTAGTAGATACACTAGGCTATGTGTGGGTTATATTAGTAGATACACTAGGCTATGTGTGGGTTATATTAGTAGATACACTAGGCTATGTGTGGGTTATATTAGTAGATACACTAGGCTATGTGTGGGTTATATTAGTGTATACACTAGGCTATGTGTGGGTTATATTAGTAGATACACTAGGCTATGTGTGGGTTATATTAGTAGATACACTAGGCTATGTGTGGGTTATATTAGTAGATACACTAGGCTATGTGTGGGTTATATTAGTGTATACACTAGGCTATGTGTGCTTTACATCAGGGGTCTCCAACCTTTCTAGCATGTTGCGAGCTACTCTTTTTTCAAGCTTTCAAATAGGCCCATTCTTCTGCTCTCCTCTCCCCTGCAACTATTCCCTAGTGTACAATATAAAGTAGCGAACTATATTTTCTGTCAATAGACTTGGTAAAATAATGGTTAAGAAACAACTTTAAGGGGGGCCCCATAAAATCAGGATTTTTTTCTCCCAAATTATGTTATTTCTGTTAGATTTTTCCTGGTTTTAGATAATTTTAGTTTTTCACTCTCAAAATTACAGTTGTTCATAGAGAAACAACGCAATTGGATGTTCTGTGTCCATGTCAATGCTGAAATCACATCAGAAGACAATTATTTTATGGTCTGGAAGAAATAACACATTTTGATTTTTTAGTGTAATTCCCCTTTAATTGTGCATCTGGCCCTTTAATTGTGTATCTGGCCCTTTAATTGTGCGTCTGGCCCATTATTTGTGCATCTGGCCCTTTAATTGTGCATCTGGCCCTTTAATTGTGCATCTGGCCCTTTAATTGTGTATCTGGCCCTTTAATTGTGCATCTGGCCCTTTAATTGTGTATCTGGCCCTTTAATTGTGTATTTCGCCCTTTAATTGTGTATCTGGCCCTTTAATTGTGTATTTGGCCCTTTAATTGTGTATCTGGCCCTTTAATTGTGCATCTGGCCCTTTAATTATGTATCTGGCCCTTTAATTGTTTATTTGGCCCTTTAATTGTGTATCTGGCCCTTTAATGGTGTATCTGGCCCTTTAATTGTGTATCTGGCCCTTTAATTGTGCATCTGGCCCTTTAATTGTCTATCTGGCCCTTTAATTGTGTATTTGGCCCTTTAATTGTGTATCTGGCCCTTTAATGGTGTATCTGGCCCTTTAATGGTGTATCTGGCCCTTTAATGGTGTATCTGGCCCTTTAACTGCACATCTATAGAGTGAGGAATGTGCAGTCTGATGTTCTGGTCTAGTGATGCTTCTGGAATGTGTATTCTAATGTTCTGGTCTAGTGATGCTTCTGGAATGTGTATTCTAATGTTCTGGTCTAGTGATGGTTCTGGAATGTGTATTCTAATGTTCTGGTCTAGTGATGCTTCTGGAATGTGTATTCTAATGTTCTGGTCTAGTGATGGTTCTGGAATGTGTATTCTAATGTTCTGGTCTAGTGATGCTTCTGGAATGTGTATTCTAATGTTCTGGTCTAGTGATGGTTCTGGAATGTGTATTCTAATGTTCTGGTCTAGTGATGGTTCTGGAATGTGTATTCTAATGTTCTGGTCTAGTGATGCTTCTGGAATGTGTATTCTAGTGTTCTGGTCTAGTGATGCTTCTGGAATGTGTATTCTAATGTTCTGGTCTAGTGATGCTTCTGGAATGTGTATTCTAATGTTCTGGTCTAGTGATGCTTCTGGAATGTGTATTCTAATGTTCTGGTCTAGTGATGCTTCTGGAATGTGTATTCTAATGTTCTGGTCTAGTGATGCTTCTGGAATGTGTATTCTAATGTTCTGGTCTAGTGATGCTTCTGGAATGTGTATTCTAATGTTCTGGTCTAGTGATGCTTCTGGAATGTGTATTCTAATGTGATGGTCTAGTGATGCTTCTGGAATGTGTATTCTAATGTTCCTGTCCAGTGATGCTTCTGGACTGCTGCTGCTCAGTTCATGGGAAGGTTTGCAAATTACAAATAATAGATACAAATGATATACTTCCTCATGATATACTTCCTCAGGATATACTTCTTCAGGATATACTTCCTCATGATATACTTCCTCAGGATATACTTCCTCATGATATACTTCCTCATGATATACTTCCTCATGATATACTTCCTCAGGATATACTTCCTCATGATATACTTCCTCATGATATACTTACTCAGGATATACTTCCTCATGATATACTTCCTCATGATATACTTCCTCATGATATACTTCCTCATGATATACTTCCTCATGATATACTTCCTCATGATATACTTCCTCATGATATACTTCCTCATGATATACTTCTGCCAGGTAACCCTACTTTGCAGTTAACATTTAATTGAGAAGGTTTTGGGGAAAGTATTTCTGCCAACCCACAAGAATGTTATCACATCAACTGGCTGGCTACACATGGAGTGTTAGAGAAACACGCACACCACACAGACAGAATAGTGCAGCTCGCGATCGACCTGTTGAAGACCGCTGCTTTACACCATCAAGTCAATCACACTAAATTCTAAGACATTCTGAGCCATGTTACAGGAATCGACTTAACATTCCTCTAAACTCACTCCACTTTGGAGGGCAATCTACACCAAAGGAAGACTAGATAATATTGACACCAATCTACACCAAAGGAAGACTAGATAATATTGACACCAATCTACACCAAAGGAAGACTAGATAATATTGACACCAATCTACACCAAAGGAAGACTAGATAATATTGACACCAATCTACACCAAAGGAAGACTAGATAATATTGACACCAATCTACACCAAAGGAAGACTAGATAATATTGACACCAATCTACACCAAAGGAAGACTAGATAATATTGACACCAATCTACACCAAAGGAAGACTAGATAATATTGACACCAATCTACACCAAAAGAAGACTAGATAATATTGACAATTTCCTCAAATGTGAGCTTCACCCCTGTAGTGATTGACTGGACCCCGGAGCGTGTTTGAGACCATAATTGAATTATCAAATTTCCCTAAAACACAAAAAGGCAAGAAGAAAAGTGGCTTTAAATACTGTAAAGTAATTTGCAAAGAGCATCTGCTGAGTCAGCCGGATTTACTCCCTAACAAATAAACAGAAATGGAAATGATGGTGATCACCTCTATAGTCTCAAAATAACCTATCCCGTCTCAGTGTGCATCCCAAATGGCACCCTATCCCCTAGGTCATAACGTACGTTCTGTGACAACACAAAGGTACTTTCAAAGGCGCATAAAATCCATTCCGTATTCAGACCACATGCACAACATGGACCCCTCCAAGAAACCTCTCTGTCTGACAACAGTCTGAGAATCTAAGGATGTTTTAACGCAGGACTGTGAGCATCAAAATGATACCGAGCATCTAAATGATGCTGATAACGACATATGAGTTCACAGAAACCTTACAGCCTTATCAACCCAAATGGTAGGAGGGAGCTGAGAGCAGCACGAATGGGGACAGAGCAAACTGCCAAGAGGTTCAACTGCCAAGGAATATACATTATAGGGATTTACTCAACTGCAGTGGGTCTGAACTGTTGTTTTGTAGCTAACTGTCCATCAAGTTACACAACTCATTGACCATTTTAGACTCTTTGTTATCAAAATACGAGGGTGTAGTCCAGGGTGTAGTCCAGGGTGTAGTCCAGGGTGTAGTCCAGGGTATGTCACGAATAGAATAACAGCACCATGCTTCTCTGGACTCAATTCTACATTCATCAAGTATTTCAATGCAACCTACACTACAGAGGGAAAAGTGAGCATTGTAATCCACCTGCCCTGTAGGGAAATGGCCACTCTAAACTGGCTGGAGCACTTAAGAGCAAGACATTCACTGAAGGGACTGAATCCAGCTTTCAGTGAATGGTCTCACACACAGACACACACACACACACACACACACACACACACACACAAACACACATCCTCTCTCTCTCCCTCTCTCTCTCTGTAAATGCTGGAAGCAAGCAATGAACAACAAAAGCCAAGCAACTCTTGTGTGGCCAGTCTTACTACTGCTCACCAATATGTGGGTTTTGGCTGTAATAAATAATGATATTGCTAATGCAGCAACTACAAATTGAGGAGAATCTGAAACAACGGTGTTCATAATGGTTTTTGCCAAGTGCAAAAACAGAGGCAGAGACAAAAGGCTCTAACTATCTCATCTGAGATAGGGCTAAATGCACAATGTGGGTCTTTAGCCCATCAACTTTCAACTAATCACTGCAGAGTAATAACTGTCAAATTATCTACCATTGTAACGCAATAGACGGCATGACGCAATAGCTTGCCTTTTGTTGTAAAAACAGTGATAGTGAGAAAATAATCTCTTATTTAGAAGAAACCTGTTATTTAAGACTTATATTATACTTATTGTAATAAAACATTATTATTATTATTATTATTATTATGTAACAGGCTATCTGAAGTCTTCAGCAGTTTGAGTGCATCATGAACTTGTCTCTCCCAGAGGAGCGCGTTGCGTTGAAACTCCCCGCTCCTATAACCTCACAGCTGTAAACCCCACTCTCATCCCTCAAAAAACACCATCAAAACATTTCAAACAAGTCTCAATACTCACCGCCAAATGCACGGAACAGGCAGGTTTTTCCTTCGTAATATCACGTTTTATTCACTACGTCCAAGATAATCTAACGGTAAACAACCAGTCTCCGTCGCCCCCGAACCAACGAATGGCAGAGGGTCCTTTCCGCTCCTCCGTTTCTCTCTAAACGATGAGACGACGACGTAAATTGTACATCCTAGGCACCCTCTGTTGTGTCTCGTGTCGATTTATCCGGTGTCCGTTTGTTTCTGGAGGACTTCACCTTTGCCTTCGCTTCGGCAAACCTTTCCGCCCGTTACCGAACGGGGTCCGTCTGACTGACTGTTTGTCTGAGCAGCTTCTGTTCTGCAGAACGTCCAGCCCCGTTCTAGAGCTAGAAGGACTGAGCTCCCATCCCTCTCCTCCCGTCCCCAATCATCTCCCCCAGTTCCATCACCACCAAGCAGCTTGTGTCTGTGAAGTTCACACTGGATAGATACACAGCCCTGAATGTGATGGTTTCCTACCTCTATGGAGTAGCCTAGTTGAAGCATACGATTTTGATCGTAAACTATTGTAGCCTAGTTGAGATACTAGCTAGTAGAATACATTGTGTAAATTGTCCAGCAGTATGGATGTCATGTCAAGGGATATGTGGATTGATGCCTTAACAAATAGATGACAAATAGGCTACCGTGTCTCACGGCCGAGGAAGGAGATAGGTAGGCAGTGATTTCCAATAGGTGTAGGCTTGATTTGAATATTGGTTGCGACTGCATTCATGTGCTCAAGACCAAAGAAAAAAAGGGGGAAATATTTTACGAGAAAATACACTCTGGCTCAGTGTCACTTTGCACTTAAATTGTTGCAAAAAATAAATTGGCCCAAACTTGACTTTATTATTATCCATGGCTGTTCCACTTCTCTGGCGAACTCTTGAAGGGATGAAACACACTGATTTAAATACCCTCTGTGTCAGGAAGCCGGCACTGCATTTACAGTTTAGTCATTCAGCAGAAGCTCTTATCCAGAGCGACTTACAGTTAGTGAGTGCATACATTATTTATTAATTTTTCATACTGGCCCCCCGTGCGAATCGAAATGCTCTACCATTCCCTCCCCTACCCTGTGCCAATTGTGCGCCGCCCCATGGGTCTCCCGGTCGCGGCCAGCTATGACAGAGCCTGGATTCGAACCAGGAGCTCTAGTGGCACAGCTAGTGCCTTAGACCACTGCGCCACTCGGGTGGAATATAGCCCATAGCAGGTGGTGTCAGGTAAATATGTTATCCCTACCTTTCTCCTACATTACCATGTTGGCACAAAACGACTCTCTTTTGCCTTACAAATCACAACAGGTAAGTGTCAGTATAACGAGTGTTGAATTTCATTTAATGCGTTTTACACAAAATCTGAATAGTTCCCATATTATACATTTTTAAATGCCTTTCATGAACTAACACTAGCACTTCACCCCCCTCATCAACATCCCCTGCCCCCTTACCTGTCCTCCTGTATTCCCCATCATCAACAACCCCTGCCCCCCAACCCATCCTCTACACCGGTCACATCAGGAAAACATGACATTAACCCTGTCTACCCTGGTCACATCAGGAAAACATTACATTAACCCTGTCTACCCCGGTCACATCAGGAAGGGAAAACATGACATTAACCCTGTGAGACCCACAGTTGTAAAAATGCAACGCTGCCTAATTTGCATCCTGTAAACTAAAATATGATGTCAAACACAACATAGTGCATCTCAATAGACCCAGATGCATCTCTGAGTAGTATTGTTGTGTGTCACTATGATTATTGATGCATCGGTAGCCTCTGAAACACTAGAGTAGAAACCTGTCCACTCATCTGAGACCCCACTGGTCCCCTTACACAAGCATATGTTGGTAGCCACCCATGCATATTTCTTCCTGTCTTCTCTAATATGTGGTGATTATGTAGAAAAAAAGTCATTGAGAAACAAACATTACGAGCCAGACTTGAGGTAGAATTGTATGGGTTGCAAAAAAAAACGCATAATTGGGCTTAAAGAGTTACAAAACTAAGACATATAGATCACATTTACATATTGACATAGACAAGTAAGAGAGATTGTTTCCCTTCCCAAATAACCAAATACTTCAGCAGTAACTCGGATGTTCCCTCAACACATCAAAAGAACAGAAATGAAAATGGTTTTAATGAGATCAGAATACCGTCATCATGTGATCGGGGTAGAAGTAAGACAGGAGGTTCTTTCCAAGTTAAGCCAGAAAGGACAACCAAATATGACCAAAAGTACGTTTGGTGTTCTCTGTACATAGAAAACCCACAAAATAGTGAATCCTTTATTAGTTACACCCATCTAGTACCGAGTCGAACCCCCCTTTGCCTCCAGAACAGCCCACATTCTATAGGGCATGGAAACGTTGCTCAATTGGTATCAAGGGACCTAATGTGCTGTATTAATAGATAGTACCTGATGTTCCATAATGGGGTAGCTAGCTACAGTGAGGGAAAAAAGTATTTGATCCCCTGCTGATTTTGTACGTTTGCCCACTGACAAAGAAATGATCAGTCTATAATTTTAATGGTAGGTTTATTTGAAAAGTGAGAGACAGAATAACAACAAAATAATCCAGAAAAACGCATGTCAAAAATATTATACATTGATTTGCATTTTCATGAGGGAAATAAGTATTTGACCCCATCTCAGTCAGAAAGATTTCTGCCTCCCAGGTGTCTTTTATACAGGTAACGAGCTGAGATTAGGAGCACACTCTTAAAGGGAGTGCTCCTAATCTCAGTGTGTTACCTGTATAAAAGACACCTGTCCACAGAAGCAAACAATCAATCAGATTCCAAACTCTCCACCATGGCCAAGACCAAAGAGCTCTCCAAGGATGTCAAGGACAAGATTGTAGACCTACACAAGGCTGGAATGGGCTACAAGACCATAGCCAAGCAGCTTGGTGAGAAGGTGACAACAGTTGGTGCGACTATTCGCAAATGGAAAAAACCCAAAAGAACTGTCAATCTCCCTCGGCCTGGGGCTCCATGCAAGATCTCACCTCGTGGAGTTGCAATGATCATGAGAATGGTGAGGAATCAGCCCAGAACTACACGGGAGGATCTTGTCAATGATCTCAAGGCAGCTGGGACCATAGTCACCAAGAAAACAATTGGTAACACACTACGCTGTGAAAGACTGAAATCCTGCAGCGCCCGCAAGGTCCCCCTGCTCAAAAAAGCATATATACATGCCCGTCTGAAGTTTGCCAATGAACATCTGAATGATTCAGAGGAGAACTGGGTGAAAGTGTTGTGGTCAGATGAGACCAAAATGGAGCTCTTTGGCATCAACTCAACTCGCCGTGTTTGGAGGAGGAGGAATGCTGCCTATGACCCCAAGAACACCATCCCCACCGTCAAACATGGAGGTGGAAACATTATGCTTTGGGGGTGTTTTTCTGCTAAGGGGACAGGACAACTTCACCGCATCAAAGGGACGATGGACGGGGCCATGTACCGTCAAATCTTGGGTGAGAACTTCCTTCCCTCAGCCAGGGCATTGAAAATGGGTCGTGGATGGGTATTCCAGCCTGACAATGACCCAAAACACACGACCAAGGCAACAAAGGAGTGGCTCAAGAAGAAGCACATTAAGGTCCTGGAGTGGCCTAGCCAGTCTCCAGACCTTAATCCCATAGAAAATCTGTGGAGGGAGCTGAAGGTTCGAGTTGCCAAACGTCAGCCTCGAAACCTTAATGACTTGGAGAAGATCTGCAAAGAGGAGTGGGACAAAATCCCTCCTGAGATGTGTGCAAACCTGGTGGCCAACTACAAGAAACGTCTGACCTCTGTGATTGCCAACAAGGGTTTTGCCACCAAGTACTAAGTCATGTTTTGCAGAGGGGTCAAATACTTATTCCCCTCATTAAAAAGCAAATTAATTTATAACGTTTTTGACATGCGTTTTTCTGGATTTTGTTGTTGTTATTCTGTCTCTCACTGTTCAAATAAACCTACCATAAAATTTATAGACTGATCATTTCTTTGTCAGTGGGCAAACTTACAAAATCAGTAGGGGATCAAATACTTTTTTCCCTCACTGTATATTAATAGATAGTACCTGATGTTCCATAATGGGGTAGCTAGCTACAGTATATTAATAGATAGTACTGAGTGTGCTCTTCATGCTGTAATGCACCCAACACAAAGAGACAGGGGCTGCGTCCAAAAAGGATACCTTATTCCCTAAAAAAGGACACCCTATTCCCTATATATATTATATTTTTGACCATACCCTAAGGGCCCGGGTCACCACATAGTGAATAGGAAGCCAGTTGGCATCAAGGAAGGGATGGAAGCTTGTCTTTTTTTCTGTGACGTATTTACAGCCTTTCAGAATATTGCATGATATCACTCACTGTCCCA
The DNA here is from genome assembly GCF_020615455.1 of Coregonus clupeaformis. Lineage (NCBI taxonomy): Eukaryota > Metazoa > Chordata > Actinopteri > Salmoniformes > Salmonidae > Coregonus > Coregonus clupeaformis. The sequence continues at coordinate 36,987,894 of NC_059196.1, forward strand.
CTGTTCCAACTCAAGAGAGCAAATTAAATAATATATTTGTATTCCTGTAGAGACCTTCATGCATGTCTCATCACATCTGCATTAACTCATATCATACTATACTCCTCAAAGGGAATGTCTGAATGTTTTAGTATCCGCTGAGGAGGAAGAGGAGGACACTATGATCAACGTCTATACATCACACTCCCATTCCTAATGTATTATACAGCATGTTCATAACAACACACTCCCGTTCCTAATGTATTGTGCATTACATCACATACAGTAAGTACTCTCAACTGGCTCCTAATTTGTTTTATTGATTTTATTGAATGGGGATGACTATTGTAGGCTATCAATTGTTACATTGAACTGTGGGATTTATATGTAAATTATATATCAGTGTTTACAGTTTCCTCCCAGTTATTTTTCCTTGATTGCTGTTTGTTCACATTGAATCCCAAAGGTGTGCTATATTGCAGCCTATTCATTTATTAAATTAGTGACAAACTAAATGCTTTTCTAAACTGAATATGGTTTTGAGCTGCATGGTATAATGTTGTTGTTGGTTTCTAAACTGAATATGGTTTTGAGCTGCATGGTATAATGTTGTTGTTGGTTTCTAAACTGAATATGAAGTTGAGCTGCATGGTATAATGTTGTTGTTGGTTTCTAAACTGAATATGAAGTTGAGCTGCATGGTATAATGTTGTTGTTGGTTTCTAAACTGAATATGGTTTTGAGCTGCATGGTATAATGTTGTTGTTGGTTTCTAAACTGAATATGTGTGATGGGTGATTTGAAGGAGTCAAGCGCAGGAGGGTAAATCACAGAATACAGAGTTTATTCCGGAATACAGAGTTACGCAGAAACGCATCAAACAGTCCAGTGCACATGGGGAAATATACCCCAGCAATACAAAATACACAGAGCTCAGCTGAGCTACACTCTCCTCACAATAAACAATCACCCACAAGGACAAGGGGGCAGAGGGAACACTTATACACATACTAATGAGGTGTGTGTATTAGACAAGACAAAACAAATGGAATGATGAGATGAGGAGCGGCAGTGGCTAGAAGGCCGGTGACGACGAACGCCGAAGCCTGCCCGAACCAGGAGAGGTTCAGCAGCGCGCCGACACCGGCCTCGGGGATGGCCAGGAAGATGCGGAGCAGGGCGAGCCGGATGGCGATGGTGGAAATCCCTCAACAGAGAGGGATCAAGGACATCCCTCACCGGGACCCAGCACCGTTCTTTCGGACCGTACCCCTCCCACTCCAAGATGTACTGAAGGCCCCACACCCGACGCCTCGAATCCATGATGGAACAGACGGAGTACGCCGGGGCCCCCTCGATGTCCAGAGGAGGCGGAGGGACCTCCCGCACCTCAGACTCCTGCGGAGAGGCACATGGAATGAGGGGTTAATACGATAATTATGGGGAGTAATAACCTATAGGTAACCTCGTTTATCCTCCTCAGGACTTTGAATGGCCCCACAATCCGCGGGCTCAGCTTCTGTCCGCATTGTCTCCGTACTGCTGTGCTGTTTGTTGCTACTTGGCTACCTGCCAAACTATTCACGTTTTACTTTTAATAAACGTTTAATCAATCTTTGTGTTCAACAAATTTACCAACTTTTTAGTTTTGTCCTCACTCATCTTTTTTCGTTAAACTTTTTCACCCCGGACGTTTATCCCGAGACAGAAGAGTCATTTTCCTGTGCGTTTTAGCTGCCAACTTTACGTTATTTTCCTTTTTTCCATCGCAACTTTTTTCCCTTATTCAACTTTTTCACTCCGGACGCTTTATCTGGACATGGTTCATCAACATCTTCAACAGCCGAAGCTAAGTAGTAACATTAACATGATGTCTTCTAATTGCAGTCGCTGTACTCATAATATACAGGAGAACGATCGCCTTACGGCGAAAATAGCTGTGCTACAAGCCCAGCTTCAGACGCAATCGTTAGGCAAGGGTAATCTCAGTGTAGGAAAGGAAGAAACAGCGTCTGTGCCACCAGTAAGTACAGACAGTAACGTTAGTATAAATCCCCCGCACAGTCCCCGCAGCCGGACAACTTTCTCATGGCTTCTGGAGGGAAATACTGTTGGAATGCTCAACCGGTGTCGCTCATTCAGCCGACAGAAACCTTCAACCGGTTTTCCCCATTATGTAGCGAGTCGGAGTCTGAGTCTGAGTCTTCTCTAGTCTCTACTCCTCCCGTTACGGGGTCTGAGACGCCGAAGGCTCCCACCATTAGCTCTGACAAATTGAAAACCCTAGTCATTGGCGACTCCATTACCCGCAGTATTAGACTTAAAACGAATCACCCAGCGATCATACACTGTTTACCAGGGGGCAGGGCTACCGACGTTAAGGCTAATCTAAAGATGGTGCTGGCTAAAGCTAAAACTGGCGAGTGTAGAGAGTATAGAGATATTGTTATCCACGTCGGCACCAACGATGTTAGGATGAAACAGTCAGAGGTCACCAAGTGCAACATAGCTTCAGCTTGTAAATCAGCTAGAAAGATGTGTCGGCATCGAGTAATTGTCTCTGGCCCCCTCCCAGTTAGGGGAAGTGACGAGCTCTACAGCAGAGTCTCAGCACTTAATCGCTGGTTGAAAACTGTTTTCTGCCCCTCCCAAAAGATAACATTTGTGGATAATTGGCCCTCTTTCTGGGACTCACCCACAAACAGGACCAAGCCTGACCTGCTGAGGAGTGACGGACTCCATCCTAGCTGGAGGGGTGCTCTCCTCTTATCTACCAACATAGATAGGGCTCTAACTCCTCTAGCCCCACAGTGAAATAGGGTGCAGGCCAGGCAGCAGGCTGTTAGCCAACCTGCCAGCTTAGTGGAGTCTGCCAATAGCACAGTCAGTGTAGTCAGCTCAGCCATACCCATTGAGACTGTGTCTGTGCCTCGACCTAGGTTGGGCAAAACTAAACATGGCGGTGTTCACCCTAGCAATCTTATTAGGATAAAGACCTCCTCCATTCCTGCCATTATTGAAAGAGATCGTGATACCTCACATCTCAAAATAGGGTTACTTAATGTTAGATCCCTCACTTCAAAGGCAGTCATAGTCAATGAACTAATCACTGATCATAATCTCGATGTGATTGGCCTGACTGAAACATGGCTTAAGCCTGATGAATTTGCTGTGTTAAATGAGGCCTCACCTCCTGGTTACACTAGTGACCATATTCCCCGTGCATCCCGCAAAGGCGGAGGTGTTGCTAACATTTACGATAGCAAATTTCAATTTACAAAAAAAAATGGCGTTTTCATCTTTTGAGCTTCTAGTCATGAAATCTATGCAGCCTACTCAATCACTTTTTATAGCTACTGTTTACAGGCCTCCTGGGCCATATACAGCGTTCCTCTCTGAGTTTCCTGAATTCCTATCAGACCTTGTAGTCATAGCAGATCATATTCTAATTTTTGGTGATTTTAATATTCACATGGAGAAGTCCACAGACCCACTCCAAAAGTCTTTCGGAGCCATTATCGACTCAGTGGGTTTTGTCCAACATGTCTCTGGACCTACTCACTGCCACAGTCATACTCTGGACCTAGTTTTGTCCCATGGAATAAATGTTGTAGATCTTAATGTTTTTCCACAAAATCCTGGACTATCGGACCACCATTTTATTACATTTGCAATCGCAACAAATAATCTGCTCAGACCCCAACCAAGGAGCATCAAAAGTCGTGCTATAAATTCTCAAACAACACAAAAATTCATTGATGCCCTTCCAGACTCCTTCTGCCTACCCAAGGACGTCAGAGGACAAAAATCAGTTAACCACTTAACTGAGGAACTCAATTTAACCTTGCGCAATACCCCTAGATGCAGTTGCACCCCTAAAAACGAAAAACATTTGTCATAAGAAACTAGCTCCCTGGTATACAGAAAATACCCGAGCTTTGAAGCAAGCTTCCAGGAAATTGGAACGGAAATGGCGCCACACCAAACTGGAAGTCTTCCGACTAGCTTGGAAAGACAGTACCGTGCAGTACCGAAGAGCCCTCACTGCTGCTCGATCATCCTACTTTTCCAACTTAATTGAGGAAAATAAGAACAATCCAAAATTTCTTTTTGATACTGTTGCAAAGCTAACTAAAAAGCAGCATTCCCCAAGAGAGGATGGCTTTCACTTCAGCAGTGATAAATTCATGAACTTCTTTGAGGAAAAGATCATGACCATTAGAAAGCAAATTACGGACTCCTCTTTGAATCTGCGTATTCCTCCAGGGCTTAGCTGTCCTGGATCTGCACAGCTCTGCGAGGGCCTGGGATCGGGAGAGACACTTAAGTGTTTTAGTACTATATCTCTTGACACAATGATGAAAATAATCATGGCCTCTAAACCTTCAAGCTGCATACTGGATCCTATTCCTACTAAACTGCTGAAGGAGCTGCTTCCTGTGCTTGGCCCTCCTATGTTGAACATAATAAACAGCTCTCTATCCACCGGATGTGTACCAAACTCACTAAAAGTGGCAGTGATAAAGCCTCTCTTGAAAAAGCCAAACCTTGACCCGGAAAATATAAAAAACTATCGGCCTATATCGAATCTTCCATTCCTCTCAAAAATTTTAGAAAAAGCTGTTGCGCAGCAACTCACTGCCTTTCTGAAGACAAACAATGTATACGAAATGCTTCAGTCTGGTTTTAGACCCCATCATAGCACTGAGACTGCACTTGTGAAGGTGGTAAATGACCTTTTAATGGCGTCAGACCGAGGCTCTGCATCTGTCCTCGTGCTACTAGACCTTAGTGCTGCCTTTGACACCATCGATCACCACATTCTTTTGGAGAGACTGGAAACCCAAATTGGTCTACACGGACAAGTTCTGGCCTGGTTGAGATCCTACCTGTCGGAAAGATATCAGTTTGTCTCTGTGAATGGTCTGTCCTCCGACAAATCAACTGTACATTTCGGTGTTCCTCAAGGTTCCGTTTTAGGACCACTATTGTTTTCACTATATATTTTACCTCTTGGGGATGTTATTCGAAAACATAATGTTAACTTTCACTGCTATGCGGATGACACACAGCTGTACATTTCAATGAAACATGGTGAAGCCCCAAAATTGCCCTCGCTAGAAGCCTGTGTTTCAGACATAAGGAAGTGGATGGCTGAAAACTTTTTACTTTTAAACTCGGACAAAACAGAGATGCTTGTTCTAGGTCCCAAGAAACAAAGAGATCTTCTGTTAAATCTGACAATTCATCTAGATGGTTGTAAAGTCGTCTCAAATAAAACTGTGAAGGACCTCGGTGTTACTCTTGACCCTGATCTCTCTTTTGACGAACATATCAAGACTGTTTCAAGGACAGCTTTTTTCCATCTACGTAACATTGCAAAAATCAGAAATTTTCTGTCCAAAAATGATGCAGAAAAATTAATCCATGCATTTGTTACTTCTAGGTTAGACTACTGCAATGCTCTATTTTCCGGCTACCCGGATAAAGCACTAAATAAACTTCAGTTAGTGCTAAATACGGCTGCTAGAATCCTGACTAGAACCAAGAAATTTGATCATATTACTCCAGTGCTAGCTTCCCTACACTGGCTTCCTGTTAAGGCAAGGGCTGATTTCAAGGTTTTACTGTTAACCTATAAAGCGTTACATGGGCTTGCTCCTACCTATCTTTCCGAGTTGGTCCTGCCGTACATACCAATACGTACGCTACGGTCACAAGACGCAGGCCTCCTAATTGTCCCTAGAATTTCTAAGCAAACAGCGGGAGGCAGGGCTTTCTCCTATAGATCTCCATTTTTATGGAACAGTCTGCCTACCCATGTGAGAGACGCAGACTCGGTCTCAACCTTTAAGTCTTTACTGAAGACTTATCTCTTCAGTAGGTCATATGATTGAGTGTAGTCTGGCCCAGGAGTGTGAAGGTGAACGGAAAGGCTGGAGCAACGAACAGCCCTTGCTGTCTCTGCCGGGCCGGTTCCCCTCTCCACTGGGGTTCTCTGCCTCTAACCCTGTTGCAGGGGCTGAGTCACTGGCTTGCTGGTGCTCTTTCATGCCGTCCCTGGGAGGGGTGCGTCACTTGAGTGGGTTGAGTTACTGACGTGATCTTCCTGTCTGGGTTGGCGCCCCCCCTTGGTTTGTGCTGTGGTGGAGACCTCTGTGGGCTATACTCGGCCTTGTCTCAGGATTGTAAGTTGGTGGTTGGGGATATCCCTCTAGTGGTGCGGGGGCTGTGCTTTGGCGGAGTGGGTGGGGTTATATCCTTCCTGTTTGGACCTGTCCGGGGTTTCTTCGGATGGGGCCACAGTGTCTCCGGACCGCTCCTGTCTCAGCCTCCAGTATTTATGCTGCAGTAGTTTATGTGTCGGGGGGCTGGGGTTAGTTGGTTATACCTGGAGTACTTCTCCTGTCTTATCCAGTGTCCTGTGTGAATTTAAGTATGCTCTCTCTAATTCTCTCGTTCTCTCTTTCTCTCTGAGAACCTGAGCCCTAGGACCATACGTCAGGACTACCGGGCATGATGACACCTTGCTGTCCCCAGTCCGCCTGGCCTTGCTGCTATTCCAGTTTCAACTGTTCTGCCTGCGGCTACGAAACCCCCTACCTGTCCCAGACCTGCTGTTTTCAACTCTTTAATGATCGGCTATGAAAAGCCAACTGAGAGACCTGAGCCCTAGGACCATACGTCGGGACTACCGGCCGTGGTGACTCCTTGCTGTCCCCAGTCCGCCTGGCCTTGCTGCTATTCCAGTTTCAACTGTTCTGCCTGCGGTTATGGAACCCCTACCTGTCCCAGACCTGCTGTTTTCAACTCTTAATGATCAGCTATGAAAAGCCAACTGAGATTTATTCCTGATTATTATTTGACCATGCTTGTCACTTATGAACATTTTTGAACATCTTGGCATGGTTCTGTTATAATCTCCACCCGGCACAGCCAGAAGAGGACTGGCCACCCCTCATAGCCTGGTTCCTCTCTAGGTTTCTTCCTAGGCTTTCGCCTTTCTAGGGAGTTTTTCCTAGCCACCGTGCTTCTACACCTGCATTACTAGCTGTTTGGGGTTTTAGGCTGGGTTTCTGTACAGCACTTCGAGATATTAGCTGATGTAAGAAGGGCTATATAAAATAAAATTGATTGATTGATTCTGGAAGGGCAGACAGAGGGGCAGAATCCAGGTCGAGAGCCAGACCCGATCACCCGGTACGAAGACCGGGGCCTCACTGTGGCGGTGGTCACCATTGGCCTTCTGACGACGCACAGCGCGTTGGAGGTGGACGTGAACAGCGTTCCACGTCTCCTCTGTGCGCCGAAACCAGTCATCCACCGCTGGAGCCTCGGTCTGGCTCTGTTGCCACGGTGCCAGAACCGGTTGGTAACCTGAAACACATTGGAATGGCATTAGGTTAGTGGAGGAGTGACGGAGAGAGTTCTGGGTATATTCGGCCCATGGCAAGAACACCGACCCCTCCCCCGGCCGGTCCTGGCAGTAGGACCGCAGGAACCTACCCAGATCCTGATTCACCCGTTCCCCCTGCCCATTAGACTCGGGGTTGAACCCAGAGGTCAGGCTGACCGAGACCCCCAGACATTCCATGAACGCCTTCCAGACCTTTGATGTTAACTGGGGACCCCGGTCAGACACTATGTCCTCTGGTACCCCGTAGTGCCGGAAGACGTGTGTAAACAGGTCCTCCGCAGTCTGCAGGGCCGTGGGGAGACTGGGCAGAGGAAGGAGGCGGCAGGCTATGGAAAAGCAGTCCACAACGACCAGGATGGTGGTGTTAACTTGAGAGAGGGGAAGATCAGTAAGGAAAACAATACTCAGGTGAGACCATGGCCATTGTGGAACTAGTAAAGGCTGTAATTTACCAGCTGGGAGGTGCCTAGGTGCCTTACTCTGGGCGCAGGCAGTGCACTGTACGACCGATACCTGGGTGACCAGAGGAGGGGGACGTGTGTGCACAGTAGATCAGACGGTCACGGACAAGAGCAGGCACTTACTGAAGCCCAGCTGGATACTGAGGTGGAGATGGCTCTGTGCGTAACACCTGCTCTATATCCGCGTCCATCACCCATACTACAGGCGCCACAATGCGGGAGGCCGGGAGTATGGGGGTGTTGTCTCTGGGCCTCTCCTCTTTGTCGTACAGCTGTGACAGTGCATCTGCCTTTACATTCTTCGCACCCGGGATGTAAGATAGTGTGAAATCAAACTAGGTGAAGAATAGGGCCCACCTGGCCTGGCGAGGGTTCAGCCTCCTCGCTGCCTGGATGTACTCCAGGTTACGGTGGTCCGTCCAGACGAGGAAAGGGTGTTTCGCCCCCTCGAGCCAGTGCCTCCACACGGTCAGTGCTCACTGTCTTCCACTCGTCCCCCTCTCGGACACGCACCAGGTTGTACGCACTCCGGAGATCTAATTTGGTGAAGAAGCGCGACCCATGCATTGAGTGGATCACTGAAGGAATGAGGGGGAGAGGATAACTAAATTGTATCGTCTCCTTGTTCAGTGCTCGATAATCAATGCAAGGGTGTAGACTGCCATCTTTCTTCTTCACAAAAAAAGAAACTTGAGGAGGCGGGCGAAGTGGAGGGATGTATGAACCCCTGGCGCAGGGACTCGGTAAAGTATGTCTCCATCGCCTCAGTCTCCGCCTGTGACAGGGGATATACATGACTCCAGGGAGGCACAGCGTCTACCCTGAGGTTTATCGCGCAATCCCCCGCCAGATGAGGTGGTAATTTGGTCGCCTGCGTTTTGGAAAACGTGTGCGCCAAATCGAGGTATTTGGGGGGAATGCGCACGGTGGAGGTACAGTCTGGACTATCCAGCGTGGTTGCACCAACGGAAACACCGGGACACCTACCCCTGACAGTGTCATGACCACCCTGTGAAAACCCTCTGCGGCCATGAAAAGGTGGGGTTGTGGAGTGCTAACCAGGGGATACCTAACACAACAGGGAAAGCAGGAGACTCAATAAAAAAAAAAAGTGACTTGCTCGCGATGAGTCTCGTGGGTAACCATAGTGACTGGTGCTGTAACCTCCCAATCGAACCCGGACCCTAATGGTATCAACTGCTCTGATGGGGAGTGGAATGGATAGGGGAACCAATGTAATGCCTAGACTATGTTCAAATGACCTGTCCATAAAGTTCCCAGCTGCGCCTGAATCGACCAGCGCCTTACACTGGGGACCTACAATGTAATCAGGAAAGTGGATGGGTAGGGTACAGTGTGCAGAAGAGGGCTCTGAATGAGTGTGGGTGTTCGATATCTGGGGTGATGCGAGAGTGCCCTGCCTGCCGCCTCCAGACCCAAAAGAACATTGACGACAGCGTGCAGTGAAATGTAAACTCTCGTCCTTTCATGTTGAGGCCCTCTTTGTGGGAGTGGGGGGCTTGGGGTGGGTAGGAGGGGCATTGGTCTGATCTGAGGGGGCCTAAATGGGGGGTGGGCATGGTTGACTTGGGGGGGAGTTAATTGGTGGGGGTGGGAGTGTAGATGTGGTTGATGGTGCTGTGGTCTGGATGTAGGTCCTCTCTGCGGGGGTCCTCTATGTGTAGGTCCTGGGGGGGGTCCCGCAGGTCTGGGAGAGTGTCTCGCTGGTCTGGGCGGGGTGTCTGTTGATCTGTTGCTCCTGTGTGAGGTGTTGGGTCTGCGGTTGAGGGCGATATCCTTTAGGGTCCGGGCGAAGGTGGGCACTGCTGCCTTGTATAGGTGGACCTGGTCATAAAGGCTGTTCACGTCCAGGGTGGAGTGGTGGGCCAGGTAGACATTTGGTTTTGATGCACAGTCACGGGAAATACTTGTGTTTACCCGCTGTATGGTAGCAGGGTGGAAGTATTTTCGTGGTAACAGGGTTGAGATAACCACTTGTGCGTTGGGGAAAGTAGAAGAAGCTTTTTCTATCACTCCCTTGAGTGATGTGGCCACCCTTTCCTGCTGTGTTCTCAGGTCGTTTGTGCCTGTGTGTATTATTATGTGGCTGGGTGATCCTAGTCGGTCCTCAGACAGAAGGTCTAGGGCACGCTGGGTGTTTGGACACCAGAGTTTAGACACTGTGTGTTTTGGAAAAAGTTAATTTTCTTGTATGTATTTCCCGTTTGAGTCCATAAGGAGTACAATCTGTGGCTTGTGTATGTCCTCAGTGGGTGTGGGGGGGTCGTCATGAGGGCTATCAGGGTGTCTGACTGGGGGGTTGCTCAGAGGGGTTGGGATCCCCTGGGCTTGGGGTTCTTCATTTGTTTGTCTGGGTGTGATGTCGAGGCTATGGTCAGGGTCTAGGGTGTACTGTTCTGCTGCGATGTCGAGACTTTGGTCAGGATCTGAGGTGGGCTGTTCTGCTGCGATGTCGAGGCTATGGTCAGGGTCTAGGGTGTACTGTTCTGCTGGCTTCTCTGCAGGGGTGGCCAGCTCTCTAATGGGTTGTTCTCTGTCACCCGTCATCGTTCTCACCTTCTCCTACAGCACTCTGATCCTCTCCTCTAGTGCTCTGTTCTTCTCCTGCTCCTGCTCTTTCTCCTGTTGACGTTGTCTCACCACAGTCCAGAGTGCAGACATGTCTCTCTCTACCTGCAGCTCTCCAGGTCTAGTTAAGGGGGTGTTGTTGTGCTGGACTGTTGTCTGGGTCTGTGCTGACTGGAGGGTAATCACCTGCTGTATCATTCTCAAGGGAGCGCTTCTCCTGCTGAGCTATTTCTTTGATTAGGTGAAAGTCTAGCTGAAACTGCCCTGTACCAAGACTGTTTCAGACTTATAGAGATTTATATTAGCAGACTCAGAGTCCTCGTTGTCCAGTATCCTGAGTTTCCACCCATCGCTAACACCCCCCCCCCCCACCTTAGCAGAGGGGTAGCGTGCTAGTATAGCACTGTGCCATGCCAGGGGATGGTCTGTTAATATAGCACTGTGCCAGGGGATGGTCTGTTAATATAGCACTGTGCCATGCCAGGGGATGGTCTGTTAATATAGCACTGTGCCATGCCAGGGGATGGTCTGTGTGGAAGATAAGGTTGCTTATGTTCCCATTTTTATAAAAGTCAGCAAAAAGTATGTCTCGATTTCCCATAAGGAGCTTCATTTTGTTCTCCTTTCATGTCTTATCATTCTTTACATACAGAGGGTACTGTATTTTAATTACCTCTGAACAGCGGGAGGGGTGCTTCTAAGGCCTCTCCATTTGGTTGGGGTAGACTGTGCGACTCTCCTGCCATTGTTGGGCTCAAGGGCTTTGACACCTCTCACTTCACACGTCAGTGCTATTTGAAGTTGTATCTCTTTGTCCTAGCAAGCTTGGTAGCCTTAGCATGGAGTCCTTATAAAGTAAAATATATCATTGTAAAGTATTTTTCTTCTTGGTTTTTGAAAGTAAAAAAAATAGCTTCAGACTAAACATGACTCACTCAGTTCCAGGTTGGATGGTGTTTTCAGGTTTCTGTTTGTTTGCCAGAGCATTTGCTGTATAGCTTGGGAATAGTAATCCTTGGTAGTAGAAAGCCTTCCAGGTAATTCCAGGTAATTCCGTCCAAAATCAGGTTGCTGATTTGGAGTTTTGGTTTGGAGTGAAGGTTATGTTGTGGAGGGTAGCATCCTGTATATGTCCCTGCCAAAACATCCAAGTTTATCTAACTCTGAATCTATATTTTTTGTAAAAACATGCTGAAAAATGTAGAAGCACTGTCATTGAGCTCTCTCTCTCCATGTGTCTTTCAATTCAATTTCAATTTCAATTTAAGGGCTTTATTGGCATGGGAAACGTGTGTTAACATTGCCAAAGCAAGTGAAGTAGATAGTAAACAAAAGTGAAATCAACAATAAATATTAACATTAACATACTCTCTCTCTCTCTCTCTCTCTCTCTCTCTCTCTCTCCTTTCCTCTCTCTCTCTCTCTCTCTCTCTCTCTCTCTCTCTCTCTCTCTCTCTCTCTCTCTCTCTCTCTCTCTCTCTCTCTCCTCTCTCTCTCTCTCTCTCTCCTGCATTTTTATCCATTCCAGGGTCACTGCTCCTCCTTATCAGAGCCTCACTAGGACTGATGCAGTCTTTTGGAAGGAAGGTCGTCGTTTTTAAGGTGTCTTTCATGTCTGTGTGAGCCATGGGGAATCTATGACATTTCAAAAGGTTTTATTCTGGTTTCTACCTTGTGCAGTGAAATTTTAGTAGCCTAGATTGTAGGGACTGATATCGATATTGTTCTCTAGTAGCCTACTCTTTCTATGCACTTTGGCTTTATGACCAGTGTTCTCCTGTAGTCTTCATTGAACACGTTTTCTGTATTGCTGTAAATTTACCTGACCACCCATGTAACAGCAACAAAAGCAAGTATCTGTAGTTATGGATTAGATAACGCGTCCCTTACAAAACGACATGTGTAATCACAAATTCACAGGTGAAATAGCTGTTTTCACATGTTGAGCAAAAATTTCACGACACCATATTTTCAAGTGTTACATTTAGAATTCACATGTTAACAAGTGTTAAATTTAGAATTCACATGTTAACAAGTGTTAAATTTAGAATTCACATGTTAACAAGTGTTACATTTAGAATTCACATGTTAACAAGTGTTAAATTTAGAATTCACATGTTAACAAGTGTTAAATTTAGAATTCACATGTTAACAAGTGTTACATTTAGAATTCACATGTTAACAAGTGTTAAATTTAGAATTCACATGTTAACAAATGTTACATTTAGAATTCACATGTTAACAAGTGTTAAATTTAGAATTCACATGTTAACAAGTGTTAAATTTAGAATTCACATGTTAACAAGTGTTACATTTAGAATTCACATGTTAACAAGTGTTAAATTTAGAATTCACATGTTAACAAGTGTTACATTTAGAATTCACATGTTAACAAGTGTTAAATTTAGAATTCACATGTTAACAAGTGTTAAATTTAGAATTCACATGTTAACAAGTGTTACATTTAGAATTCACATGTTAACAAGTGTTAAATTTAGAATTCACATGTTAACACCGCCTTTTTACATGAGAAGAAAAACGTGAAATTTGTGGTTTCAGATGTGAAAATTGCATATGCAGTTTCACGTGAAAAACTCTGTGAAAAATCTCACGTTCAAATGTGGAATTGCATTTTCACATTTAAAAATAATCACATGTAAAAATCACATTTGCAGTTTCATGTTAGAAAAGTACATGTGAAATTATCACTTTCACACGTGGATTACCCATGTGAAAAACAATGACGTGAAAATCAAACTACAGTTTCACATGTTAGAAAACTCCACATTTGAAAATCAAATGTACCAATTTCACATGTAAGAAACATTCACATGTGAATATCTAACTTTCACGTGGAAATGCAAGTTCACGTGTGGTGGTGTTATTCGTCTAACATGTGAAAAAGGTGGTGTTAACATGTTGCAGTAGCAATGTTTCCACATGTGGAATCTCAAATTATGTAATGCCATTCTGTAAAAAGGTAACTTAGCCTACCTGAGTATAATAATTCAATTAAAATATAATTATTTCTTATTTCTGAGCCATCCATTTGGAGTATTACTACTGACCATTGAAAGAAGCCCAGTGAAAAGAACAGTGATGTTAGCTTTCTGTCCATATTTATCCTGTTTAACATTTTCAAATTAACTGACTTAATCAGTTAACTCAAGTAAACTTTTTGTGTCTTTTAGTGCACAGTTAGTTTTTATCGCATTGTCTGAAAACATTCCAAATACTGTACATAATCTATACAGCTAAAAACAACGTCCAAAAATGGAGGTTAAAGAACCTTTGTTACTTTGGACAAAATCAAGATGTCAATATTCTTGTAATGCTTTTTCTATAAATAATCTTCAATTACAGCTCAATTTGAGAACATTTAGAATGTGCAATTAATTGTGATTAATCACAGCAAATCCTGCGATGAACTCAATTACATGTTTGAATTGTTTGACAGCCCTTTACATTAAAATGTGTAGTAGACATTTACAGCTGACATTTTTCCCGTGATATGTTCACACGTGATCACAAATGTCCGAAAACACATTCGTTTTTCACGTGATTTTTTTCATGTGATAAATAAAAAAGGGTAAACATGTTATATTATGGATTGTAAACTGGGTGGTTCGAACCCTGAATGCTGATTGGCTGACAGCCATGGTATTTCAGACCGTATATCACGGGTATGACAAAACATGTATTTTTACTGCTCTAATTACGTTGGTAACCAGTTTATAATAGCAATAAGGCACCTCAGGGGTTTGTGGTATATGGCCAATATACCACGGCTAAGGGCACTGACTTCTTAATGATGTGTTAGGTGTCCCTGCGATTAGACCTCTTGCTCCTCCACCTGATAGACTGTGATCAGCGTGGCATAACCATCCGTATTTAGTGACAGTCTGCCAGTCTGGTTCAGCACGTCTTCCAACTTCTTATCTATTTGGGGGACTGGGAGGGAGGGAGGGAGAAGCAGCCCTTACCTCTAAATAGTCACAAGTCTCAGTGACATCTGTGGCTTACAGATGGCATGTGATGATCTCATAGCCTGCTGATTCCTAGGCAGCATCCCAAACAGCACCCTATTCCCTACATAGTCCTGGGCCCAGATCAAATGTAGTGTACTAATTAGGGAATAGGGTGCCATTTGGGAAGCAGGCCTAATCTCCTATGAAAAGCTCTTAGAAGAAAAACGGTAATCCCGCTGGCCATTTGAACTAACAGAAGCCCTTCCAGGAAGAGACAGATGTTAATTTATCTTAATTACAGTCTGAGGACCCTGTGTGGTGCATTGCTACAGCACACACACCTTGTTCAATTTCTGAAGCAGTGAGGGAGATCTGAATATCCTGTACTACTTCATCAGGGAGATCTGAATATCATGTACTACTTCATCAGGGAGATCTGAATATACTGTACTACTTCATCAGGGAGATCTGAATATCCTGTACTACTTCATCAGGGAGATCTGAATATCATGTACTACTTCATCAGGGAGATCTGAATATCCTGTACTACTTCATCAGGGAGATCTGAATATACTGTACTACTTCATCAGGGAGATCTGAATATCCTGTACTACTTCATCAGGGAGATCTGAATATCCTGTACTACTTCATCAGGGAGATCTGAATATCCTGTACTACTTCATCAGGGAGATCTGAATATCATGTACTACTTCATCAGGGAGATCTGAATATCCTGTACTACTTCATCAGGGAGATCTGAATATACTGTACTACTTCATCAGGGAGATCTGAATATCCTGTACTACTTCATCAGGGAGATCTGAATATCCTGTACTACTTCATCAGGGAGATCTGAATATCCTGTACTACTTCATCAGGGAGATCTGAATATCATGTACTACTTCATCAGGGAGATCTGAATATCCTGTACTACTTCATCAGGGAGATCTGAATATACTGTACTACTTCATCAGGGAGATCTGAATATCCTGTACTACTTCATCAGGGAGATCTGAATATCCTGTACTACTTCATCAGGGAGATCTGAATATCCTGTACTACTTCATCAGGGAGATCTGAATATCATGTACTACTTCATCAGGGAGATCTGAATATCCTGTACTACTTCATCAGGGAGATCTGAATATACTGTACTACTTCATCAGGGAGATCTGAATATCCTGTACTACTTCATCAGGGAGATCTGAATATCCTGTACTACTTCATCAGGGAGATCTGAATATCCTGTACTACTTCATCAGGGAGATCTGAATATCCTGTACTACTTCATCAGGGAGATCTGAATATCATGTACTACTTCATCAGGGAGATCTGAATATCATGTACTACTTCATCAGGTAAATATCCTGTACTACTTCATCAAGTAAATATCCTGTACTACTTCAGCAGGTAAATATCCTGTACTACTTCATCAGGGAGATCTGAATATCCTGTACTACTTCATCAGGGAGATCTGAATATACTGTACTACTTCATCAGGGAGATCTGAATATCCTGTACTACTTCATCAGGGAGATCTGAATATCCTGTACTACTTCATCAGGGAGATCTGAATATCATGTACTACTTCATCAGGGAGATCTGAATATCCTGTACTACTTCATCAGGGAGATCTGAATATCATGTACTACTTCATCAGGGAGATCTGAATATCATGTACTACTTCATCAGGTAAATATCCTGTACTACTTCATCAAGTAAATATCCTGTACTACTTCATCAGGTAAATATCCTGTACTACTTCATCAGGTAAATATCCTGTACTACTTCATCAGGTGAATAGATCACAGCTACTCTCGTAACTAGCATATGATATTGTCTCCTGTCTATAGACAAGAGTATAATTGTCATGATTCAGTTTCAGAAGATGTTCTTCAAGTTGAAGTTGGAGTCTGGTATTGGATTACAGTGACTGTCAATAGACGTGACAGCAGATCATTTGAACCTGTTGTTTAGATCCAAGCGGTTGTGTGCATCTACATGCCTGTGCATGAGCGTGCATGTGTGGATTTGAGCGTGCATGTGTGGATATGCGCGTGCATGTGTGGATATGCGCGTGCATGTGCGGGCATGTGTGGATATATACAGTGCATTCGGAAAGTATTCCAACCCCTTTACTTTTTCCACATTTTGTCACGTTACAGCCTTATTCTAAAATGGATTAAATTGTTTTTCCCCCTCATCAATCTACACACAATACCCCATAATGACAAAGCAAAAACAGGTTTAATTTATTTTTAGCAAAAATGTTTGCTAATTTATTACAAATTAAAAACGGAAATTGAACATTTACATAAGTATTTACTCAGTACTTTGTTGAAGCACCTCTGGCAGTGATTACAGCCTCGAGTCTTCTTCGGTATGACGCTACAAGCTTGGCACACCTGTATTTGGGGAGTTTCTCCCATTCTTCTCTGCAGATCCTCTCAAGCTCTGTCAGATTGGATGGGGAGCGTTGCTGCCCCAGTCTGAGGTCCTGAGCATTCTGGAGCATGATCTCTCTGTACTTTGCTCCCAGCCGCTGAAAAACATCCCCACAGCATGAGGCTGCCACCACAATGCATTAACCTGTACCCCCACACATTACCTCCACTAACCTGTACCCCCACACATTACCTCCACTAACCTGTACCCCCACACATTACCTCCACTAACCTGTACCCCCACACATTACCTCCACTAACCTGTACCCCCACACATTACCTCCACTAACCTGTACCCCCACACATTACCTCCACTAACCTGTACCCCCACACATTACCTCCACTAACCTGTACCCCCACACATTACCTCCACTAACCTGTACCCCCACACATTACCTCCACTAACCTGTACCCCCACACATTACCTCCACTAACCTGTACCCCCACACATTACCTCCACTAACCTGTGCCCCCGCACATTGACTCGGTACCTGTACCCCCACACATTACCTCCACTAACCTGTGCCCCCGCACATTGACTCGGTACCTGTACCCCCTGTATATAGCCTGTGTATAGCCTGTATTTAGCCTGTATATAGCCTGTATATAGCCTGTATATAGCCTGTATATAGCCTGTGTATAGCCTGTATATAGCCTGTATATAGCCTGTATATAGCTGTATATAGCCTGTATATAGCCTGTATATAGCCTGTATATAGCCTGTATATAGCCTGTATATAGCTGTATATAGCTGTATATAGCCTGTATATAGCCTGTATATAGCTGTATATAGCCTGTATATAGCCTGTATATAGCCTGTATATAGCCTGTATATAGCCTGTATATAGCTGTATATAGCCTGTATATAGCCTGTATATAGCCTGTATATAGCCTGTATATAGCTGTATATAGCCTGTATATAGCTGTATATAGCCTGTATATAGCTGTATATAGCCTGTATATAGCCTGTATATAGCTGTATATAGCCTGTATATAGCCTGTATATAGCCTGTATATAGCCTGTATATAGCTGTATAGAGCCTGTATATAGCCTGTATATAGCCTGTATATAGCCTGTATATAGCTGTATATAGCCTGTATATAGCCTGTATATAGCCTGTATATAGCCTGTATATAGCCTGTATATAGCCTGTATATAGCCTGTATATAGCCTGTATATAGTCTGTATATAGCCTGTATATAGCTGTATATAGCTGTATATAGCCTGTATATAGCCTGTATATAGCCTGTATATAGCCTGTATATAGCTGTATATAGCCTGTATATAGCTGTATATAGCTGTATATAGCCTGTATATAGTCTGTATATAGCCTGTATATAGCCTGTATATAGCTGTATATAGCCTGTATATAGCCTGTATATAGCCTGTATAGAGCCTGTATATAGCCTGTATATAGCCTATATATAGCCTGTATATAGCCTGTATATAGCCTGTATATAGCTGTATATAGCCTGTATATAGCCTGTATATAGCCTGTATATAGCCTGTATATAGCCTGTATAAAGCCTGTATATAGCTGCATATAGCTGTATATAGACTGTATATAGCCTGTATATAGCCTGTATATAGCCTGTATATAGCCTGTAAATAGCCTGTATATAGCCTGTATATAGCCTGTATATAGCCTGTATATAGCTGTATATAGCCTGTATATAGCCTGTATATATCCTGTTCATAGCCTGTATATAGCTGTATATAGCCTGTATATAGCCTGTATATAGCCTGTATATAGCCTGTATAGAGCCTGTATATAACCTGTATATAGCCTGTATATAGCCTGTATATAGCCTGTATATAGCTGTATATAGCCTGTATATAGCCTGTATATAGCTGTATATATCCTGTATATAGCTGTATATAGCCTGTATATAGCCTGTATATAGCCTGTATATAGCCTGTATATAGCTGTATATAGCCTGTATATAGCTGTATAGAGCCTGTATATAGCCTGTATATAGCCTGTATATAGCCTGTATATAGCTGTATATAGCCTGTATATAGCCTGTATATAGCCTGTATATAGCCTGTATATAGCTGTATATAGCCTGTATATAGCCTGTATATAGCCTGTATATAGTCTGTATATAGCCTGTATATAGCTGTATATAGCTGTATATAGCCTGTATATAGCCTGTATAAAGCCTGTATATAGCCTGTATATAGCTGTATATAGCCTGTATATAGCTGTATATAGCTGTATATAGCCTGTATATAGTCTGTATATAGCCTGTATATAGCCTGTATATAGCTGTATATAGCCTGTATATAGCCTGTATATAGCCTGTATAGAGCCTGTATATAGCCTGTATATAGCCTATATATAGCCTGTATATAGCCTGTATATAGCCTGTATATAGCTGTATATAGCCTGTATATAGCCTGTATATAGCCTGTATATAGCCTGTATATAGCCTGTATAAAGCCTGTATATAGCTGCATATAGCTGTATATAGACTGTATATAGCCTGTATATAGCCTGTATATAGCCTGTATATAGCCTGTATATAGCCTGTATATAGCCTGTATATAGCCTGTATATAGCTGTATATAGCCTGTATATAGCCTGTATATATCCTGTTCATAGCCTGTATATAGCTGTATATAGCCTGTATATAGCCTGTATATAGCCTGTATATAGCCTGTATAGAGCCTGTATATAGCCTGTATATAGCCTGTATATAGCCTGTATATAGCTGTATATAGCCTGTATATAGCCTGTATATAGCTGTATATATCCTGTATATAGCTGTATATAGCCTGTATATAGCCTGTATATAGCCTGTATATAGCCTGTATATAGCTGTATATAGCCTGTATATAGCTGTATATAGCCTGTATATAGCCTGTATATAGCCTGTATATAGCTGTATATAGCCTGTATATAGCTGTATATAGCCTGTATATAGCTGTATATAGCCTGTATATAGCCTGTATATAGCCTGTATATAGCCTGTATATAGCCTGTATATAGCTGTATATAGCCTGTATATAGCCTGTATATAGCTGTATATAGCCTGTATATAGCCTGTATATAGCTGTATATAGCCTGTATATAGCCTTATATAGCCTGTACATAGCTGTATATAGCCTGTATATAGCCTGTATATAGCCTGTATATAGCCTGTATATAGCCTGTATATAGCCTGTATATAGCTGTATATAGCCTGTATATAGCTGTATATAGCCTGTATATAGCCTGTATATAGCCTGTATATAGCTGTATAGAGCCTGTATATAGCCTGTATATAGCTGTATATAGCCTGTATATAGCCTGTATATAGCCTGTATATAGCTGTATATAGCCTGTATATAGTCTGTATATAGCCTGTATATAGCTGTATATAGCTGTATATAGCCTGTATATAGCCTGTATATAGCCTGTATATAGCCTGTATATAGCTGTATATAGCCTGTATATAGCCTGTATATAATCAAATCAAATCAAATCAAATTTTATTGGTCACATGCGCCGAATACAACAGGTGCAGACATTACAGTGAAATGCTTACTTACAGCCCTTAACCAACAGTGCATTTATTTTAAACAAAAAAGTAAGAATAAAACAACAACAAAAAAGTGTTGAGAAAAAAAGAGCAGAAGTAAAATAAAGTGACAGTAGGGAGGCTATATATTCAGTAAAATAAAGTGACAGTAGGGAGGCTATATATACAGGGGGGTACCGTTGCATAGTCAATGTGCGGGGCACCGGCTAGTTGAGGTAATATGTACATGTGGGTAGAGTTAAAGTGACTATGCATAAATACTTAACAGAGTAGCAGCAGCGTAAAAAGGATGGGGTGGGGGGGGGCAGTGCAAATAGTCCGGGTAGCCATGATTAGCTGTTCAGGAGTCTTATGGCTTGGGGGTAGAAGCTGTTGAGGAGTCTTTTGGACCTAGACTTGGCACTCCGGTACCGCTTGCCGTGCGGTAGCAGAGAGAACAGTCTATGACTAGGGTGGCTGGAGTCTTTGACAATTTTGAGGGCCTTCCTCTGACACCGCCTGGTATAGAGGTCCTGGATGGCAGGGAGCTTTGCCCCAGTGATGTACTGGGCCGTACGCACCTACCCTCTGTAGTGCCTTGCGGTCAGAGGCCAAGCAGTTGCCATACCAGGCGGTGATGCAACCAGTCAGGATGCTCTCGATGGTGCAGCTGTAGAATTTTTTGAGGATCTGAGGACCCATGCCAAATCTTTTTAGTCTCCTGAGGGGGAATAGGCTTTGTCGTGCCCTCTTCACGACTGTCTTGGTGTGTTTGGACCATGATAGTTCGTTGGTGATGTGGACACCAAGGAACTTGAAGCTCTCGACCTGTTCCACTACAGCCCCGTCGATGAGAATGGGGCGTGCTCAGTCCTCTTTTTTTTCCCTGTAGTCCACAATCATCTCCCTTTGTCTTGGTCACGTTGAGGGAGAGGTTGTTGTCCTGGCACCACACGGCCAGATCTCTGACCTCCTCCCTATAGGCTGTCTCATCGTTGTCGGTGATCAGGCCTACCACTGTTGTGTCGTCGGCAAACTTAATGATGGTGTTGGAGTCGTGCCTGGCCATGCAGTCATGGGTGAACAGAGAGTACAGGAGGGGGACTGAGCACGCACCCCTGAGGGGCCCCCGTGTTGAGGATCAGTGTGGCAGATGTGTTGTTACCTACCCTTACCACCTGGGGCGGCCCGTCAGGAAGTCCAGGATCCAGTTGCAGAGGGAGGTGTTTAGTCCCAGGATCCTTAGCTTAGTGATGAGCTTAGAGGGCACTATGGTGTTGAATGCTGAGCTGTAGTCAATGAATAGCATTCTCACGTAGGTGTTCCTCTTGTCCAGGTGGGAAAGGGCAGTGTGGAGTGCGATAGAGATTGCATCATCTGTGGATCTGTTGGGGCGGTATGCAAATTGGAGTGGGTCTAGGGTTTCTGGGATTATGCTGTTGATGTGAGCAATGACCAGTCTTTCAAAGCACTTCATGGCTACAGACGTCAGTGCTACGGGTCGGTAGTCATTTAGGCAGGTTATCTTAGAGTTCTTGGGCACGGGGACTATGGTGGTCTGCTTGAAACATGTTGGTATTACAGACTCAGTCAGGGACATGTTGAAAATGTCAGTGAAGACACTTGCCAGTTGGTCAGCACATGCTCGGAGTACACGTCCTGGTAATCCGTCTGGCCCTGCGGCCTTGTGAATGTTGACCTGCTTAAAAGTCTTACTCACATCGGCTACGGAGAGCGTGATCACATAGTCGTCCGGAACAGCTGGTGCTCTCATGCATGCTTCAGTGTTGCTTGCCTCGAAGCGAGCATAGAAGTGGTTTAGCTCGTCTGGTAGGCTTGTGTCACTGGGCAGCTCGCGGCTGTGCTTCCCTTTGTAGTCTGTAATAGTTTTCAAGCCCTGCCACATCCGACGAGCGTCAGAGCCAGTGTAGTATGATTCAATCTTAGACCTGTATTGACTCTTTGCCTGTTTGATGGTTCGTCGGAGGTCATAGCGGGATTTCTTATAAGCGTCCGGGTTAGAGTCCCGTTCCTTGAAAGCGGCAGCTCTACCCTTTAGCTCAGTGCGGATGTTTCCTGTAATCCATGGCTTCTGGTTGGGGTATGTACGTACGGTCACTGTGGGGACGACATCATCGATGCACTTATTGATGAATCCAGTGACTGATGTGGTGTACTCCTCAATGCTGTCTGAAGAATCCCGGAACATGTTCCAGTCTGTGCTAGCAAAACAGTCCTGTAGCTTAGCATCTGCGTCATCTGACCACTTTCTTATTAGCCGAATCACTGGTGCTTCCTGCTTCAGTTTTTGCTTATATAGCTGTATATAGCCTGTATATAGCCTGTATATAGCCTGTATAGAGCCTGTATATAGCCTGTATATAGCCTGTATATAGCTGTATATAGCCTGTATATAGCCTGTATATAGCTGTATATAGCCTGTATATAGCCTGTATATAGCCTGTATATAGCTGTATATAGCCTGTATATAGCCTGTATATAGCCTGTATATAGCCTGTATATAGCTGTATATAGCCTGTATATAGCCTGTATATAGCTGTATATAGCCTGTATATAGCCTGTATATAGCCTGTATATAGCTGTATATAGCCTGTATATAGCCTGTATATAGCCTGTATATAGCCTGTATATAGCTGTATATAGCCTGTATATAGCCTGTATAAAGCCTGTATATAGCCTGTATATAGCTGTATATAGCCTGTATATAGCCTGTATAGAGCCTGTATATAGCCTGTATATAGCCTGTATATAGCCTGTATATAGCTGTATATAGCCTGTATATAGCTGTATATATCCTGTATATAGCTGTATATAGCCTGTATATAGCCTGTATATAGCCTGTATATAGCTGTATATAGCTGTATATAGCCTGTATATAGCCTGTATATAGCCTGTATATAGCCTGTATAGAGCCTGTATATAGCCTGTATATAGCCTGTATATAGCCTGTATATAGCTGTATATAGCTGTATATAGCCTGTATATAGCCTGTATATAGCTGTATATAGCCTGTATATAGCTGTATATAGCCTGTATATAGCCTGTATATAGCCTGTATATAGCTGTATATAGCTGTATATAGCTGTATATAGCCTGTATATAGCCTGTATATAGCCTGTATATAGCCTGTATATAGCCTGTATATAGCTGTATATAGACTGTATATAGCCTGTATATAGCCTGTATATAGCTGTATATAGCTGTATATAGCCTGTATATAGCCTGTATATAGCCTGTATATAGCCTGTATATAGCCTGTATATAGCCTGTATATAGCCTGTATATAGCTGTATATAGCTGTATATAGCCTGTATATAGCCTGTATATAGCCTGTATAGAGCCTGTATATAGCCTGTATATAGCCTGTATATAGCCTGTATATAGCCTGTATATAGCCTGTATATAGCCTGTATATAGCTGTATATAGCCTGTATATAGCCTGTATATAGCCTGTATATAGCCTGTATATAGCCTGTATATAGCCTGTATATAGCTGTATTATAGCCTGTATATAGCCTGTATATAGCCTGTATATAGCCTGTATATAGCCTGTATATAGCCTGTATATAGCTGTATATAGCCTGTATATAGCCTGTATATAGCCTGTATATAGCCTCGGTATTGTTGTTTTATTGTGTTACTTTATATTTAATATTTTTTACTTCAGTTTATTTAGTAAATATTTTCATAACTGTGACAAATAAAATAACATTTGATTTGATTTAATAAAGGCAGTCATCATGGCTGTCTGAGAAAGAGAAGTGACTTGATATTTCCCAGCAGATTCTGACTAGATAGAGGTGATATATTATGATTGCTGCTTTCCATTGATGACAGCACCAACATCTGGAGCAGCTGGGAGTATTTATGCATGAGGGGGGCGTCGTCAATTGAAAAAAGGATTTTAAAGTTTTGAGACAATTGAGACATGGATTGTGTATGTGTGACATTCAGAGGATGAATGGGCAAGACAAAAATATTAAAGTTCCTTTGAACGGGGTATGGTAGTAGGTGCCAGGCGCACCGGTTTGAGTCTGTCAAGAACTGCAACACTGCTGGGTTTTTCACACTCAACAGTTTCCCGTGTGTATCAAGAATGGTCCACCACCCAAAGGACATCCAGCCAACTTGACACAACTGTGGGAAGCATTGGAGTCAACATGGGCCAGCATCCCTGTGGAACGCTTTCGACACCTTGTAGAGTCCATGCCCCGACAAATTGAGGCTGTTCTGAGCGCAATGGGGGTATAACTCAATAGCAGGAAGGTGTTCTTAATATTTTGTACACTCAGTGTATATGACTTCCTGACGTCGCTCCGTTTTGGCCCTATAGTGTTCAGCACCACTGCAGGTTGTTTTGACCCTCTCCTCCTTATCACTCACACAGAGCAAGGACTCACAGCTCGACCAGGACTATTCAACAGAAACACACACAGAGAGATACCATTAGTCTAATGTCATAACAAACCAGCTGGTTCCTAAGAACAAGAGGCGGTACAGATGTGGAAGGTTAAATGCTGTACTTGGTTTGATCCTGTAGTATCATATCATTTAGTCTGGACATGAAAGGGCAATGTCAAGCTAGTGCCCTTGATTGGATCAAGAAATTGGAAAATTGAGGATTTTCAATTACTGTATATCAATTAAGTTTGATAATAGAGGTCGGATAAGGAAGGATATGTCTGTCACATGGGCCAACTGAAATATGCTGTTTTTAATTCACTAGATTTGGCTTCTAATATTTTCTTAATACCTGTGGTATGAACACTAAATATGTACTATTCTAAAACTAGGAGGATGTCACTCTGTTCAGAAGGCATGCAATTAATACTTCAAATGAATTGGCCAGCAGTGACGTACAGTGAGATATAAACACACTGACGTGAGTTTAGACTCATCTACTGTCCTCTCCTCTCCTCAATCTCCTGTCCTCTCCTCAATCGCCTCTCCTCTCCTCAATCTCCTGTCCTCTCCTCAATCTACTGTCCTCTCCTCAATCTCCTGTCCTCTCCTCAATCTCCTATCCTCAATCTCCTGTCCTCTCCTCAATCTCCTCTCCTCAATCTCCTGTCCTCTCCTCAATCTCCTCTCCTCAATCTCCTGTCCTCTCCTCAATCTCCTCTCCTCAATCTCCTGTCCTCTCCTCAATCTCCTGTCCTCTCCTCAATCTCCTCTCCTTTCCTCAATCTCCTCTCCTCAATATACTGTCCTCTCCTCTGCTTCATCTACTGTCCTCTCCTCAATCTCCTCTCCTCAATCACCTGTCCTCTCCTCAATCTCCTCTCCTCAATCTCCTGTCCTCTCCTCAATCTCCTGTCCTCTCCTCAATCTCCTCTCCTCTCCTCAATCTCCTTTCCTCAATCTCCTCTCCTCAATCTCCTGTCCTCTCCTCAATCTCCTCTCCTCAATCTCCTCTCCTCTCCTCAATCTCCTCTCCTCAATCTCCTGTCCTCTCCTCAATTTCCTCTCCTCAATCTCCTCTCCTCTCCTCAATCTCCTCTCCTCAATCTCCTTTCCTCTCCTCAATCTCCTTTCTTCTCCTCAATCTCCTCTCTTTATTCTCTTCTCCTCAATCTCCTGTCCTCTCCTCTCCTCTCCTGTGTTGGTGGGAAGACACCCCATCTCCTGCGTGGCAGAGCCCATTTGTCCAGGCGTAATTCATTACCTGCTAAATCAGCGGTGACACCTCAACACCTCAGCTCCATCTGGCATCCCCTGGGGCCTCAGCTAGCTCCCTCCACCGCTCCTCCACTACCTGCCCTCCAAATAATGACAGCCGGTCCCAAACATATTTACCCACCTGTTACATCTAGAACTGCCGCCAAGGTTGAATCCTATTGGATTATCCGTGTGTCAGGGCCCATCTGAGAGATGTACAGTGCATTCGGAAAGTATTCAGACCGCTTGACTTTTTCCACATTTTGTTAAGTTACAGCCTTATTCTAAAATGGATGAAATTGTTTTTTCCCCCTCATCAATCTACACATGATACCCCATAATGACAAAGCAAAAACAGGTTTAATTTATTTTTAGCAACCCCCCCCCCCGGAAATATTACATTTACATAAGTATTCAGACCCTTTACTCAGTACTTTGTTTAACTCCTTTGGCAGCGATTACAGCCTAGAGTCTTCTTGGGTATGACGGTACAAGCTTGGCACACCTGTATTTGGGGAGTTTCTCCCATTCTTTTCTGGAGATCCTCTCAAGATCTGTCAGATTGGATGGGGAGCGTTGCTGCACAGCTATTTTCAGGTCTCTCCAGAGATGTTCGAACGGGTTCAAGTCCGGTCTCTGGCTGGGCCACTCAAGGACATTCAGAGACTTGTCCCGAAGCCACTCCTGCTTTGTCTTGGCTGTGTGCTTAGGGTCTTTGTCCTGTTGGAAGGTGAACCTTCGCCCCAGTCAGAGGTCCTGAGTGCTCTGGAGCAGGTTTTCATCAAGAATCTCTCTGTACTTTGCTCCGTTCATCTTTCCCTCGATCCTGACTAGTCTCCCAGTCCCTGCTGCTGAAAAACATCCCCACAGCATGATGCTGCCACCACCATGCTTCACCGTAGGGATTGTGCCAGGTTTTCCTCCAGACATGAAGCTTGGCATTCAGGCCAAAGAGTTGGTTTCATCAGACCAGAGAATCTTGTTTCTCATGGTCTGAGAGTCTTTAGGTGGCTTTTGGCAAACTTCAAACAGGATGTCATATGCTTTTTACTGAGGAGTCGCTTCCGTCTGGGCACTCTACCATAAAGGCCTGATTGGTGGAGTGCTGCAGAGATTGTTGTCGTTCTGGAAGTTTCTCACATCTCCACAGAGGAACTCTGGAGCGCTGTCACCTCCCTGACCAAGGCCCTTCTCCCCCGATTGCTCAGTTTGGTCCGGCGGCCAGCTCTAGGAAGCGTATTGGTGGTTCCAAACTTCTTCCATTTAAGAAGAATGGTGGCCAATGTGTTCTTGGGGACCTTCAATACTGTCTCGGAGCTCTACGGACAATTCCTTTCACCTCATGGCTTGGTTTTTGCTATGACATGCACTGTCAACTGTGGGACCTTATATAGACACGTGTATGTCTTTCAAAATCATGTTCAATCATTTTAATTTACCACAGTTGTATGAACATCTCAAGGATGATCAATGGAAACAGGATGCACCTGAGCTCAATTTCGAGTGTCATAGTTTGGGATGAGTTGGACCTCAGAGTGAAGGAAAATCAGCCAACAAGTGCTCAGCATATGTGGGAACTCCTTCAAGACTGTTGGAAAAGCATTCCAAGTGAAGCTGGTTGAGAGAATGCCAAGAGTGTGCAAAGCTGTCATCAAGGCAAAGGGTGGCAACTTTGAAGAATCTAAAATCTAAAATATTTAGTTTAACACTTTTTTGGTTACTACGTGATTCCATATGTGTTATTTCATCGTTTTTGATGTCTTCACTATTATTCTACAATGTAGAAAATAGTAAAAATAAAGAAAAACCCTTGAATGAGTACGTGGGTCCAAATGTTTGACTATTACTGTATATCACACATCATTTCCAGTCAAAAGTTTGGACTCATTCATCGGTTTTTATTTATTTTTACTATTTTCCTTTAGTTATTCCATATTTTGTTACAACTTGAATTGAATCCTCTAGGATGTTGTGCTTAGCTCTATTCTGTTTCTTTTTATCCTAAAAAACTCCCTAGTACAGCCCTGACCCTGTACTGCTGACTGATCCAGCCCTGACCCTGTACTGCTGACTGATACAGCCCTGACCCTGTACTGCTGACTGATACAGCCCTGACCCTGTACTGCTGACTGATACAGCTGACTGATCCAGCCCTGACCCTGTACTGCTGACTGATACAGCCCTGACCCTGTACTGCTGACTGATACAGCCCTGACCCTGTACTGCTGACTGATACAGCCCTGACCCTGTACTGCTGACTGATACAGCCCTGACCCTGTACTGCTGACTGGTACAGCCCTGACCCTGTACTGCTGACTGATACAGCCCTGACCCTGTACTGCTGACTGATACAGCCCTGACCCTGTACTGCTGACTGATACAGCCCTGACCCTGTACTGCTGACTGATACAGCCCTGACCCTGTACTGCTGACTGATACAGCCCTGACCCTGTACTGCTGACTGATACAGCCCTGACCCTGTACTGCTGACTGAGAAGCCTACTGCTGACTGATACAGCCCTGACCCTGTACTGCTGACTGATACAGCCCTGACCCTGTACTGCTGACTGACACAGCCTACTGCTGACTGACACAGCCCTGACCCTGTACTGCTGACTGATACAGCCCTGACCCTGTACTGCTGACTGATACAGCCCTGACCCTGTACTGCTGACTGATACAGCCCTGACCATGTACTGCTGACTGAAACAGCCCTGACCCTGTACTGCTGACTGATACAGCCCTGACCCTGTACTGCTGACTGATACAGCCCTGACCCTGTACTGCTGACTGATACAGCCCTGACCCTGTACTGCTGACTGATACAGCCCTGACCCTGTACTGCTGACTGATACAGCCCTGACCCTGTACTGCTGACTGAAACGCCTACTGCTGACTGATACAGCCCTGACCCTGTACTGCTGACTGATACAGCCCTGACCCTGTACTGCTGACTGATACAGCCCTGACCCTGTACTGCTGACTGACACAGCCTACTGCTGACCGACACAGCCCTGACCCTGTACTGCTGACTGATACAGCCCTGACCCTGTACTGCTGACTGATACAGCCCTGACCCTGTACTGCTGACTGATACAGCCCTGACCCTGTACTGCTGACTGATACAGCCCTGACCCTGTACTGCTGACTGATACAGCCCTGACCCTGTACTGCTGACTGATACAGCCCTGACCCTGTACTGCTGACTGAAACGCCTACTGCTGACTGATACAGCCCTGACCCTGTACTGCTGACTGATACAGCCCTGACCCTGTACTGCTGACTGACACAGCCTACTGCTGACTGACACAGCCCTGACCCTGTACTGCTGACTGATACAGCCCTGACCCTGTACTGCTGACTGATACAGCCCTGACCCTGTACTGCTGACTGATACAGCTCTGACCCTGTACTGCTGACTGATACAGCCCCTGACCCTGTACTGCTGACTGATACAGCCCTGACCCTGTACTGCTGACTGATACAGCCCTGACCCTGTACTGCTGACTGATACAGCCCTGACCCTGTACTGCTGACTGGTACAGCCCTGACCCTGTACTGCTGACTGATACAGCCCTGACCCTGTACTGCTGACTGATACAGCCTACTGCTGACTGATACAGCCCTGACCCTGTACTGCTGACTGATACAGCCCTGACCCTGTACTGCTGACTGATACAGCCCTGACCCTGTACTGCTGACTGATACAGCCCTGACCCTGTACTGCTGACTGATACAGCCCTGACCCTGTACTGCTGACTGAAAAGCCTACTGCTGACTGATACAGCCCTGACCCTGTACTGCTGACTGATACAGCCCTGACCCTGTACTGCTTACTGACACAGCCTACTGCTGACTGACACAGCCCTGACCCTGTACTGCTGACTGATACAGCCCTGACCCTGTACTGCTGACTGATACAGTCCTGACCCTGTACTGCTGACTGATACAGCCCTGACCCTGTACTGCTGACTGATACAGCCCTGACCCTGTACTGCTGACTGATACAGCTTACTGCTGACTGATACATTCCTGACCCTGTACTGCTGACTGATACAGCCCTGACCCTGTACTGCTGACTGAAACAGCCCTGACCCTGTACTGCTGACTGATACAGCCCTGACCCTGTTCTGCTGACTGATACAGCCCTGACCCTGTACTGCTGACTGATACAGCCCTGACCCTGTACTGCTGACTGATACAGCCCTGACCCTGTACTGCTGACTGATACAGCCATGACCCTGTACTGCTGACTGAAACGCCTACTGCTGACTGATACAGCCCTGACCCTGTACTGCCGACTGATACTTCCCTGACCCTGTAATGCTGACTGACACAGCCCTGACCCTGTACTGCTGACTGATACAGCCCTGACCCTGTACTGCTGACTGATACAGCCCTGACCCTGTACTGCTGACTGATACAGCCCTGACCCTGTACTGCTGACTGATACAGCCCTGACCCTGTTCTGCTGACTGATACAGCCCTGACCCTGCACTGCTGACTGATACAGCCCTGACCCTGTACTGCTGACTGATACAGCCCTGACCCTGTACTGCTGACTGATACATCCCTGACCCTGTACTGCTGACTGATACAGCCCTGACCCTGTACTGCTGACTGATACAGCCCTGACCCTGTACTGCTGACTGATACAGCCCTGACCCTGTACTGCTGACTGATACAGCCTACTGCTGACTGATACATTCCTGACCCTGTACTGCTGACTGATACAGCCCTGACCCTGTACTGCTGACTGATACAGCCCTGAACCTGTACTGCTGACTGATACAGACCTGACCCTGTACTGCTGACTGATACAGCCCTGACCCTGTACTGCTGACTGGTACAGCCCTGACCCTGTACTGCTGACTGATACAGCCCTGACCCTGTACTGCTGACTGATACAGCCCTGACCCTGTACTGCTGACCGATACAGCCCTGACCCTGTACTGCTGACTGATACAGCCCTGACCCTGTACTGCTGACTGATACAGCCCTGACCCTGTACTGCTGACTGATACAGCTGACTGATCCAGCCCTGACCCTGTACTGCTGACTGATACAGCCCTGACCCTGTACTGCTGACTGAAACGCCTACTGCTGACTGATACAGCCCTGACCCTGTACTGCTGACTGATACAGCCCTGACCCTGTACTGCTGACTGATACAGCCCTGACCCTGTACTGCTGACTGACACAGCCTACTGCTGACTGACACAGCCCTGACCCTGTACTGCTGACTGATACAGCCCTGACCCTGTACTGCTGACTGATACAGCCCTGACCCTGTACTGCTGACTGATACAGCCCTGACCCTGTACTGCTGACTGATACAGCCCTGACCCTGTACTGCTGACTGATACAGCCCTGACCCTGTACTGCTGACTGATACAGCCCTGACCCTGTACTGCTGACTGAAACGCCTACTGCTGACTGATACAGCCCTGACCCTGTACTGCTGACTGATACAGCCCTGACCCTGTACTGCTGACTGACACAGCCTACTGCTGACTGACACAGCCCTGACCCTGTACTGCTGACTGATACAGCCCTGACCCTGTACTGCTGACTGATACAGCCCTGACCCTGTACTGCTGACTGATACAGCTCTGACCCTGTACTGCTGACTGATACAGCCCTGACCCTGTACTGCTGACTGATACAGCCCTGACCCTGTACTGCTGACTGATACAGCCCTGACCCTGTACTGCTGACTGATACAGCCCTGACCCTGTACTGCTGACTGGTACAGCCCTGACCCTGTACTGCTGACTGATACAGCCCTGACCCTGTACTGCTGACTGATACAGCCTACTGCTGACTGATACAGCCCTGACCCTGTACTGCTGACTGATACAGCCCTGACCCTGTACTGCTGACTGATACAGCCCTGACCCTGTAC
Source organism: Coregonus clupeaformis (assembly GCF_020615455.1). Lineage (NCBI taxonomy): Eukaryota > Metazoa > Chordata > Actinopteri > Salmoniformes > Salmonidae > Coregonus > Coregonus clupeaformis. The sequence goes on from NC_059196.1 coordinate 37,019,840, forward strand.
TGCTGACTGATACAGCCCTGACCCTGTACTGCTGACTGATACAGCCCTGACCCTGTACTGCTGACTGAAAAGCCTACTGCTGACTGATACAGCCCTGACCCTGTACTGCTGACTGATACAGCCCTGACCCTGTACTGCTTACTGACACAGCCTACTGCTGACTGACACAGCCCTGACCCTGTACTGCTGACTGATACAGCCCTGACCCTGTACTGCTGACTGATACAGTCCTGACCCTGTACTGCTGACTGATACAGCCCTGACCCTGTACTGCTGACTGATACAGCCCTGACCCTGTACTGCTGACTGATACAGCTTACTGCTGACTGATACATTCCTGACCCTGTACTGCTGACTGATACAGCCCTGACCCTGTACTGCTGACTGAAACAGCCCTGACCCTGTACTGCTGACTGATACAGCCCTGACCCTGTTCTGCTGACTGATACAGCCCTGACCCTGTACTGCTGACTGATACAGCCCTGACCCTGTACTGCTGACTGATACAGCCCTGACCCTGTACTGCTGACTGATACAGCCATGACCCTGTACTGCTGACTGAAACGCCTACTGCTGACTGATACAGCCCTGACCCTGTACTGCCGACTGATACTTCCCTGACCCTGTAATGCTGACTGACACAGCCTACTGCTGACTGACACAGCCCTGACCCTGTACTGCTGACTGATACAGCCCTGACCCTGTACTGCTGACTGATACAGCCCTGACCCTGTACTGCTGACTGATACAGCCCTGACCCTGTACTGCTGACTGATACAGCCCTGACCCTGTACTGCTGACTGATACAGCCCTGACCCTGTTCTGCTGACTGATACAGCCCTGACCCTGCACTGCTGACTGATACAGCCCTGACCCTGTACTGCTGACTGATACAGCCCTGACCCTGTACTGCTGACTGATACATCCCTGACCCTGTACTGCTGACTGATACAGCCCTGACCCTGTACTGCTGACTGATACAGCCCTGACCCTGTACTGCTGACTGATACAGCCCTGACCCTGTACTGCTGACTGATACAGCCTACTGCTGACTGATACATTCCCTGACCCTGTACTGCTGACTGATACAGCCCTGACCCTGTACTGCTGACTGATACAGCCCTGAACCTGTACTGCTGACTGATACAGACCTGACCCTGTACTGCTGACTGATACAGCCCTGACCCTGTACTGCTGACTGGTACAGCCCTGACCCTGTACTGCTGACTGATACAGCCCTGACCCTGTACTGCTGACTGATACAGCCCTGACCCTGTACTGCTGACCGATACAGCCCTGACCCTGTACTGCTGACTGATACAGCCCTGACCCTGTACTGCTGACTGATACAGCCCTGACCCTGTACTGCTGACTGATACAGCTGACTGATCCAGCCCTGACCCTGTACTGCTGACTGATACAGCCCTGACCCTGTCCAGCTGACTGATACAGCCCAGACCCTGTACTGCTGACTGGTACAGCCCTGACCCTGTACTGCTGACTGATCCAGCCCTGACCCTGTACTGCTGACTGATACAGCCCTGACCCTGTACTGCTGACTGATACAGCCCAGACCCTGTACTGCTGACTGATCCAGCCCTGACTCTGTACTGCTGACTGATACAGCCCTGACCCTGTACTGCTGACTGATACAGCCCTGACCCTGTACTGCTGACTGATACAGCCCTGACCCTGTACTGCTGACTGATACAGCCCTGACCCTGTACTGCTGACTGATACAGCCCTGACCCTGTACTGCTGACGGATACAGCCCTGACCCTGTACTGCTGACTGATACAGCCCTGACCCTGTACTGCTGACTGATACAGCCCTGACCCTGTACTGCTGACTGGTACAGTCCTGACCCTGAACTGCTGACTGATACAGCCCTGACCCTGTACTGCTGACTGATACAGCCCTGACCCTGTACTGCTGACTGATACAGCCCTGACCCTGTACTGCTGACTGATACAGCCCTGACCCTGTACTGCTGACTGATACAGCCCTGACCCTGTACTGCTGACTGATACAGCCCTGACCCTGTACTGCTGACTGATACAGCCCTGACCCTGTACAGCTGACTGATACAGCCCTGACCCTGTACTGCTGACTGATACAGCCCTGACCCTGTACTGCTGACTGATACAGCCCTGACCCTGTACAGCTGACTGATACAGCCCTGACCCTGTACTGCTGACTGATACAGCCCTGACCCTGTACTGCTGACTGATACAGCCCTGACCCTGTACTGCTGACTGATACAGCCCTGACCCTGTACTGCTGACTGATACAGCCCTGACCCTGTACTGCTGACTGATACAGCCCTGACCCTGTACTGCTGCTACAGTGTCTCTGGAATCACACCACATGGCTGCTTATTCCCTATATGATGCATTACTTTGGGTTCTTATTCGATTAGCTCTGGTCAAAAGCAGTTTGGGATCAAACATGGCCCGTCCTTCCAGTGTCATCATCAAGATGAGTTATTGAATAAGTCATTAGGAAATGACATTGATTGATGTCCTGGAAACAAACACATTGGTGTGGGCTGTTTCAGTTACACCCAGCACCCAGGATGGGCCCACATAACCTTCACAGAATAGATACCCAGCACCCAGGATGGGCCCACACAACCTTCACAGAGAGATACCCAGCACCCAGGATGGGCCCACATAACCTTCACAGAATAGATACCCAGCCAGCACCCAGGATGGGCCCACATAACCTTCACAGAGAGAGATACCCAGCACCCAGGATGGGCCCACATAACCTTCACAGAATAGATACCCAGCACCCAGGATGGGCCCACATAACCTTCACAGAATAGATACCCAGCACCCAGGATGGGCCCACATAACCTTCACAGAATAGATACCCAGCACCCAGGATGGGCCCACATAACCTTCACAGAATAGATACCCAGCACCCAGGATGGGCCCACATAACCTTCACAGAATAGATACCCAGCACCCAGGATGGGCCCACATAACCTTCACAGAATAGATACCCAGCACCCAGGATGGGCCCACATAACCTTCACAGAGAGAGATACCCAGCACCCAGGATGGGCCCACATAACCTTCACAGAATAGATACCCAGCACCCAGGATGGGCCCACACAACGTTCACAGAATAGATACCCAGCACCCAGGATGGGCCCACACAACGTTCACAGAATAGATACCCAGCACCCAGGATGGGCCCACATAACCTTCACAGAGAGAGATACCCAGCACCCAGGATGGGCCCACATAATCTTCACAGAATAGATACCCAGCACCCAGGATGGGCCCACACAACGTTCACAAAAAGAGAGATACCCAGCATCCAGGATGGGCCCACATAACCTTCACAGAATAGATACCCAGCACCCAGGATGGGCCCACACAACGTTCACAAAAAGAGAGATACCCAGCACCCAGGATGGGCCCACATAACCTTCACATAATAGATACCCAGCTCCCAGGATGGGCCCACACAACGTTCACAGAATAGATACCCAGCACCCAGGATGGGCCCACACAACGTTCACAGAGAAATAAACCCAGCACCCAGGATGGGCCCACACAACGTTCACAGAGAGAGATACCCAGCTCTAGTAAAATATTAAGCTTGTTTCCTAAAACAGAAAATAGTATATGCAAATGAGAAAATGTATTTGAAATTGTCTTGGAACTGTTAATACAATTCAGACAGCAACACAGTAAAGTAGGACTTGTTTATTACAAATCTGATAGCAGATAAGTAGGCAAACATTCCCAAAGTTTACAATTCAGATTTCAATTTTACCATTCATTTCCAAACCTTGTCCGTAGCTGTAAGGTTAATTATAAGAACACCTCCTTCAAGTGACGGTTTAAACGTTTTTCAGATCTCATACTGTAAGCGGTCCAATGTTGAGATGCTTGTCCATGTCATTCCCAGGCCATCAGTTGTGTGGTAGAACACACGTCATTGACCTAATTGATGTTGTGTTTGAAGTGGCCAGACATCGACTAGTGTTTCCTGTACAGATGCTACGGTACTAGTTAGACTTCATCAGCATCATCTGTGGATGTAGCTCAGCTGGTAGAGCACGGCGCTTGTAACGCTAAGGTAGTGGGTTCGATCAGCATCATCTGTGGATGTAGCTCAGCTGGTAGAGCACGGCGCTTGTAACGCTAAGGTAGTGGGTTCGATCCCCGGGACCACCCATACACAAAAAAAAATGTATGCACGCATGACTGTAAGTCGCTTTGGATAAAAGCGTCTGCTAAATGGCATATTATTATTATTATTAGGATGATCAAATCCACCTGTATGTTGTGTATGCCCTTAAACAAATGTTCTGCCTTCACCAAACACATGGTCTGATGTTCTGCCTTCACTAAACACATGGTCTGATGTTCTGCCTTCACCAGACACATGGTCTGATGTTCTGCCTTCACTAAACACATGGTCTGATGTTCTGCCTTCACCAAACACATGGTCTGATGTTCTGCCTTCACCAAACACATGGTCTGATGTTCTGCCTTCACTAAACACATGGTCTGATGTTCTGCCTTCACTAAACACATGGTCTGATGTTCTGCCTTCACCAAACACATGGTCTGATGTTCTGCCTTCACCAGACACATGGTCTGATGTTCTGCCTTCACCAAATATATGGTCTGATGTTCTGCCTTCACTAAACACATGGTCTGATGTTCTGCCTTCACCAGACACATGGTCTGATGTTCTGCCTTCACTAAACACATGGTCTGATGTTCTGCCTTCACCAAAGACATGGTCTGATGTTCTGCCTTCACCAAACACATGGTCTAATGTTCTGCCTTCACCAAATACATGGTCTGATGTTCTGCCTTCACCAAACACATGGTCTGATGTTCTGCCTTCACTAAATACATGGTCTGATGTTCTGCCTTCACCAAACACATGGTCTGATGTTCTGCCTTCACCAAACACATGGTCTGCCCTATTCCCTATGTAGTGCCTTATTTTTGACTAGGCCCCATTTAGAAATTCTGTTTTACTGTTGAAGCGTCACAGATGAACATAATGGGTTTTCATAGTGCTGATGGTTTCCAGCAGGGACTTAGACACTGTGACTTAGTCATCCATAATTATTAGTTGTGGTTGCTGACTTCTCTCCCAGACTCCAGAGTGAAGTCTGTTGATGAGATTTCAGACATGGACTCTTTAGCCAAAGAAAGATGAATCAGTCTGAAGTCATTTGAAGTTCCCTGTCTGTGAACACTTTGAATGAACCAGCCCTGTTAATCCCAACAACCTAACACTCAACTCACTGACTCTATTGTCAGTGATTTGGGACATTGACTAAGTGTGTGCTTCATGATCCCATAAAACAATGGAACTTTTTTTGACATCTCTGTCTTTTAATACAGTGAACAAATGCCTTTAATTGTGTGTTTGTGAGGTAGAATACCTCATTATAAGCTGCAGACTATTTACCAACACTTAGGTTGGAGTCATTAAAACTCGTTTTTCAACCACCACACATTTTTTGATAACAAACTATAGTTTTGGCAAGTCTGTTAGGACATCTACTTTGTGCATGACACAAGTAATATTTCCAACAATTGTTTACAGACAGATTATTTCACTTATAATTCACTGTATCACAATTCCAGTGGGTCAGAAGTTTACATACACTAAGTTGACTGTGCCTTTAAACAGCTTGGAAAATTCCAGAAAATGATGTCATGGCTTTAGAAGCTTCTGATAGGCTAATTGACATCATTTGAGTCAATTGGAGGTGTACCTGTGGATGTATTTCAAGGACTACCTTCAAACTCAGTGCCTCTTTGCTTGACATCATGGGAAAATCAAAAGAAATCAGCCAAGACCTCAGAAATAAAATTGTAGACCTCCACAAGTCTGGTTCATCCTTGGGAGCAATTTCCAAACGCCTGAAGGTACCACGTTCATCTGTACAAACAATAGTACGCAAGTATAAACACCATGGGACCACGCAGCCGTCATACCACTCAGGAAGGAGACGCGTTCTGTCTCCTAGAGATGAACGTACTTTGGTGCGAAAAGTGCAAATCAATCCCAGAACAACAGCAAAGGACCTTGTGAAGATGCTGGAGGAAACAGGTACAAAAGTATCTATATCCACAGTAAAACGAGTCCTATATCAAAATAACCTGAAAGGCTGCTAAGCAAGGAAGAAGCCACTGCTCCAAAACCGCCATAAAAAAGCCAGACTACGGTTTGCAACTGCACACGGGGACAAAGATCGTACTTTTTGGAGAAATGTCCTCTGGTCTGATGAACAAAAATAGAACTGTTTGGCCATAATGACCATCGTTATGTTCTGAGGAAAGAGGGGAAAGCTTGCAAGCCGAAGAACACCATCCCAACCGTGAAGCACGGGGGTGGCAGCATCATGCTGTGGGGGTGCTTTGCTGCAGGAGGGACTGGTGCACTTCACAAAATAGATGGCATCATGAGGAAGGAAAATTATGTGGATATATTGAAGCAACATCTCAAGACATCAGTCAGGAAGTTAAAGCTTGGTCGCAAATGGGTCTTCCAAATGGACAATGACCCCAAGCTTACTTCCAAAGTTGTGGCAAAATGGCTTAAGGACAACAAAGTCAAGGTATTGGAGTGGCCATCACAAAGCCCTGACCTCAAGCCTATAGATAATTTGTGGTCAGTACTGAAAAAGCGTGTGCGAGCAAGGAGGCCTACAAACCTGACTCAGTTACACCAGCTTTGTCAGGAGGAATGGGCCAGAATTCACCCAACTTATTGTGGAAAGCTTGTGGAAGGCTACCCAAAACGTTTGACCCAAGTTAAACAATTTAAAGGCAATGCTACCAAATTCTAATTGAGTGTATGTAAACTTCTGACCCACGGTGAATGTGATAAAATAACTAAAAGCTTAAATAAATCATTCTCTCTACTATTATTCTGACATTTCACATTCTTAAAATAAAGTGATTATCCTAACTGACCTAAGACAGGGAATTTGTACTGTGATTACATTTCAGGAATTGTGAAAAACTGAGTTTAAATGTATTTGGCTAAGGTGTATGTAAACTTCCGACTTCAACTGTATATTTTTCGTAGCTGTCTATTTACCACAACAAACCGATGCTGGCACTAAGACCGCACTCAACGAGCTGTATAGGGCCATAAGCAGACAGGAAAATGCTTATCCAGAGGCGGCGCTCCTAGTGGCCGGTTGTTTAAAATGCAGGGAAACATAAAATCAGTTTGACCTAATTTCTACCAGGATGTCACCTGTACAACTAGAGGCGACAAAACTCTAGATCACCTTTAGTCCACACACAGAAACACATACAAAGATCTCCCTCTCTCTCCATTTGGCAAATCTGACCATAACTCTATCCTCCTAAATTTCAGCTTACAACGAAAACCTTAAACAGGAAGTACCAGTGACGTGCTCAATAAGGAAGTGGTCCGATGAAGTGGATACTAAGCTACAGGACTGTTTTGCTAGCACAGACTGGAATATGTTCCGGGATTCCAAATCAAATCAAATCAAATGTTATTTGTCACATTCGCCGAATACAACAGGTGTCGACGCGCGCCGACAGAAATAATAATAATAAGGCTGCCTCGCTTCTAGTCTTTAGGAAACTTTGCAGTATTTTGTTTTTTAAATATATTATTTCTTATATTGTTAGCCCAGAAAATCTTAAGTGTTATTACATACAGCCGGGAATAACTATTGGATATCAGAGTGGCGTCAATTTACCAGGAATACGACTTTCCCGTAGCGGATCCTTTCTTCGCACCACCCAGGGCATTTGAACTATTTCCAGAGGCCAACCCAAAACAATGCCACCGTAGGAGAGGGAGCCGGAGCTAGTCAGACTTAGGAGGCGCGCACACCACCCATCGCTTCTGAGTATATTACTCGCTAATGTCCAGTCCCTAGACAACAAAGTTGACGAGATCAGGGCAAGGTTTGCTTTCCAGAGAGACATCAGGGATTGTAACATACTCTGTTTCACAGAAACATGGCTCTCTCGGGACATACTGTCCCCGTCCATACAGCCAACTGGGTTCTCAGTACAACGCGCCGACAGGAATAAACATCTCTCCGGGAAGAAGAAGGGTGGGGGGTATGCTTCATGACTAACGACTCATGGTGTAATTGTAACAACATACAGGAACTCAAGTCATTTTGTTCACCTGACCTAGAATTCCTCACAATCTAGAGGCAGCGCTCCTAGTGGCAGGGGACTTTAATGCAAGGAAACTTACATCCGTTCTACCTAACTTCTTCCAGCATGTTAAATGTGCAACCAGAGGAAAAAAAACTCTAGACCATCTTTACTCCACACACAGAGACGCTTACAAAGCTCTCCCTCGCCCTCTATTTGGCAAATCTGACCAAAACTCTATCCTCCTGATTCCTGATTATAAGCAAAAACTAAAGCAGAAAGCACCAGTGACTCGGTTAATAAGGAAGTGGTTAGATGAAGCAGATGCTAAGCTACAGGACTGTTTTGCTAGCACAGACTGGAACATGTTCCGGGATTCTTCCAATGGCATTGAGGAGTACACCACATCAGTCACTAGCTTCATCAATAAGTGAGTCAAAGAGTCAATACAGGACTAAGATTGAATCGTACTACACCGGCACCGACGCTCCTCGGATGTGGCAGGGCTTGCAAACTATTACAGACTACAAAGGGAAGCACAGCTGCGAGCTACCCAGTGACACAAGCCTACCAGATGAGCTAAATCACTTCTATGCTCGCTTCGAGGTAAGCAACACTGAAGCATGCATGAGAGCATCAGCTGTTCCGGATGACTATGTGATCATGCTCTCCATAGCCGACGTGAGTAAGACTTTTAAGCAGTTCAACATTCACAAGGCTGCAGGGCCAGACAGATTACCAGGACGTGTACTCAATGCATGCTGTTATCCAGAGCGACTTACATGATTAATTAGGGTTAAGTGCCTTGCTTAAGGGCACATCGACAGATTTTTCACCTAGTTGGCTCTGGGATTGGAACCTTTCGGTTACTGGCACAACGCTCTTAACCACTAAGCTACCTGAGGGTAGTGCGTACGGCCCAGTACATCACTGGGGCCAAGCTTCCTGCCATCCAGCACCTCTATACCAGGCGGTGTCAGAGGAAGGCCCAAAAAATAGTAAAAGACTCCAGTCACCCTAGTCATAGGCTGTTCTCTCTGCTACCGCACGGCAAGCGGTACCAGAGCACCAAGTCTAGGTCCAAAAGGCTTCTTAACAGCTTCTTCCCCCAAGCCATAAGACTCCTGATCAGCTAATCATGGCTAAAACTGCATTGTTGGTTAAGGGCTTGTAAGTAAATATTTCACAGTAAGGTCTCTACCTGTTGTATTTGGCGAATTTGACAAATACAATTTGATTTGATTTGATTTGAATCAAATGCCGACCGTATTATCTCCCAAGATAATTCTCTTTGGTTATAGTCACGGCCGTGTATAACCCCCCTCAAGCCGATACTACGACGGCCCTCAAAGAACTTCACTGGACTTTATGCAAACTGGAAACCACATATCCTGAGGCTGCATTTATTGTAGCCGGGGATTTTAACAAAGCAATTTTGAGAAAAAGGCTGCCTGAATTCTATCAGCATATTGACTGTAGCACTGGAAAAACACTGGACCATTGTTAGTCTGGAACCAACAAGACCAGCCGGAATATCTGCATTGACCCTTTTTTTTGTCTTTTGACTCCTCACATATGCTGCTGTTTCTGTTTATTATCTATCCCGTTGTCTAGTCACTTTATCCCTACCTATATGTACATATCTAACTTAATTACCTCGTACCCCTGCACATGGACTTGGTACTGGTATCCAAAGAACCGAAATAGGACAGCCCTCCGGTAAATAAACTTAAATTAACTAAAATAATTGTCCGCACATACATATCAGGTATGAACCCTAAAGGAGGGTATAATAATATAACAATGTAAAATAATTAGTATTTGACTTTCTATCTATAGTTTTTATAAATAGATAAAAGACAGCATTAGAAGAAAGTCAAATACTAATTATGGTTATACGTAACAATCCTTCGTATGAACTATTATTATGCATATTATTAGTTAATTGTGGAAATAAATTAAGATATGCAAGCTTTTATATATATATATATATATATATATATATATATATATATATATATATATATATATATATATATATATATACAGTACCAGTCAAAAGTTTGGACACACCTACTCATTCAAGGGATTTTCTTTATTTTTACTATTTTCTACATTGTAGAATAATAGTGAAGACATCAAAACTATGAAATAACACATATGGAATCATTTAGAAACCAAAAAAGTGTTAAACAAACCAACATATATTTTATATTTGAGATTCTTCAAATAGCCACCCTTTGCCTTGATGACAGCTTTGCACACTCTTGGCATTCTCTCAACCAGCTTAACCTAGAATGCTTTTCCAACAGTCTTGAAGGAGTTCCCACATATACTGAGCACTTGTTGGCTGCTTTTCCTTCACTCTGCGGTCCGACTCATCCCAAACCATCACTCCATCACTCTCCTTCTTGGTCAAATATCCCTTACACAGCCTGGAGGGGTGTTTTGGGTCATTGTCCTGTTGAAAAACAAATGATAGTCCCACTAAGCCCATGTAGCCATGCTGGTTATGTGTGCCTTGAATTCTAAATAAATCACAGACAGTGTCACCAGCAAAGCACCCCCACACCATAACACCTCCTCCTCCATGCTTTACGGTGGGAACTACACATGCGGAGATCATCCGTTCACCCACACTGTGTCTCACAAAGAGATGGCGGTTGGAACCAAAAATTTCAAATTCGGACTCATTAAGACCAAAGGACAGATTTCCACCGGTCTAATGTTCATTGCTCGTGTTTCTTGGCCCAAGCAAGTCTCTTCTTCTTATTGGTGTCCTTTAGTAGTGGTTTCTTTGCAGCAAATTTGACTATGAAGGCCTGATTCACACAGTCCCCTTTGAACAGTTGATGTTGAGATGTGTCTGTTACTTGAACTCTGTGAAGCATTTATTTGAGCTGCAATTTCTGAGGATGGTAACTTTGATGAACTTATCCTCTGCAGCAGAGGTAACTCTGGGTCTTTATTTCCTGTGGCGGTCCTCATGAGAGCCTGTTTCATCATAGCGCTTGATGGTGTTTGCGACTGCACTTGAAGAAACTTTCAAAGTTCTTGACATTTTCCGTATTGACTGACCTTCATGTCTTAAAGTAATGATGGACTGTTATTTCTCTTAGCTTATTTGAGCTGTTCTTGCCATAATATGGACATGGTATTTTACCAAATAGGGCCATCTTCTGTATACCCCCCCTACCTTGTCACAACACAATGGATTGGCTGAAACGCATTAAGAAGGAAAGAAATTCCACAAATTAACTTTTAACAATGCACACCTGTTAATTGAAATGCGTTCCAGGTGACTACCTCATGAAGCTGGTTAAGAGAATGCCAAGATTGTGCAAAGCTGTCATCAAGGCAAAGGGTGGCTACTTTGAATAATCTTAAATATAACATACATGATTCCATATGTGTTATTTCATAGTTTTGATGTCTTCACTATTATTCTACAATGTAAAATAAAGAAAAAGCCTTGAATGAGTAGGTGTGTCCAAACTTTTGACTGGTACTGTGTGTGTATATATATATATATATGGGGAATTGGAAATGATGCAGACAATTACATTGATGGAAGCCACAATCTATCTGCAATATTAAAGCTGATCTACCTCTTTAAAAGAAGAGAAGAAAGATCCCAAGTATTAATGTTAAGGCCTGCAGGTGGGCATAATGATGTCAGTCAGTATTGGCCCAATCAAGAGATCCCAGCAGAGGGATCAATAACCAATAATATAATGTATATAGCCAAGTTATCATTATTTCTCTTTTTTTCTCTCTGCGTTGTTGGGAAGGAAGTAAGTCAGCATTCCACTGTTGTTTACACGCATGTGACAAATACCATTTGATTTGATGGGATAACTATCGCTATGGTAACTATCGCTTTGTGTTGTGCAGACCTGGGATAACTATCGCTATGGTAACTATCGCTTTGTGTTGTGCAGACCTGGGATAACTATCGCTATGGTAACTATCGCTTTGTGTTGTGCAGACCTGGGATAACTATAGTTTTAACTATCGCTTTGTGTTGTGCAGACCTGGGATAACTATAGTTTTAACTATCGCTTTGTGTTGTGCATACCTGGGATAACTATAGTTTTAACTATCGCTTTGTGTTGTGCAGACCTGGGATAACTATAGTTTTAACTATCGCTTTGTGTTGTGCAGACCTGGGATAACTATAGTTTTAACTATCGCTTTGTGTTGTGCAGACCTGGGATAACTATAGTTTTAACTATCGCTTTGTGTTGTGCAGACCTGGGATAACTATAGTTTTAACTATCGCTTTGTGTTGTGCAGACCTGGGATAACTATAGTTTTAACTATGCTTTGTGTTGTGCAGACCTGGGATAACTATAGTTTTAACTATGCTTTGTGTTGTGCAGACTATAGTTCGCTGCAATTTATTATGATACCTGACAATACTGCAGAGTAATTCAAAGCCATTTGCAAACATTGCAAAAAGCAAGTTGGATGCTTAGCAAAAACAACTTTGAACCTCTTTGTCCAGCTGAGGGGAAGTGTTCTCGTTTCAAACACCCACTAGACCATATTTAAAGGGATATTTTACTCAGAATACAAATTCAGATGTTTTTCCACCTACCTTGGCTGTAGTTGATTCAAAGCAGTTTGGGGATATTTAGTTTCCTTTCCACACTTAATAAACCTATTTTGGTACTGTCAGCATTTTCAGTAAACACCATTAAACTGTTCTTGTGCCTGTGTAATACAACTGTAATTAATTTGGAGAAACATTTAATTAGCATGTTGTTACATTATACTTTGGTAATTGCATTTGAGAGTTTTAGTAACTACTCTATAGAAGAGGAATAGTGATTGTTCCATGTAATAACTCCATTATTATGCAATTATAAAGCAATATTCAAAGTCCTATGTAACAACAATGTTGCTATTGTAATAATCACAAAGTTACTAGACATATACAGTGCATTCGGACAGTATTCAGACCCCTTCTCTTTTTCCACATTTTGTTACGTTACAGCCTTATTCTAAAATGGATTAAATTAATTTTCCCCTCATCAATCTACACACAATACCCCATAATGACGAAGCGAAAACAGGTTTTTAGAAATGTTTGCAAATGTATATAAAATAAAAATAACAATAAAACTAATTTACATAAGTATTCAGACCCTTTGTTTTGAGACTCAAAATTGAGCTCAGGTGCAACCTGTTTCCACTGATTATCCTTGAGATGTTTCTACAACTTGATTGGAGTCCCCCTTTGGTAAATTCAATTGACCGGTCATGATTTGGAAAGGCACACACCTGTCTATTTAAGGTCCCACAGTTGACAGTCAGAGCAAAAACCAAGCCATGATGTCGAAGGAAATGTCCCTAGAGCGCCGAGACAGGATTGTGTCGAGGCATAGATCTGGGGAAGAGTACCAAAAAATGTCTGCAGCATTGAAGGTCCCCAAGAACACAGTGGCTTCCATCATTCTTAAATGGAAGAAGTTTGGAACCACCTAGACTCTTCCTAGAGCTGGCCGCCCGGCCAAACTGAGCAATCGGGGAGAAGAGCCTTGGTCAGGGAGGTGACCAAGAACCCGATGGTCACTCTGACAGAGCTCCAGAGTTTGTCTGTGGAGATGGGAGAGCCTTCCAGAAGGACAACCATCTCTGCAGCACTCCTCCAATCAGGCCTTTATGGTAGAGTGGCCAGATGGAAGCCACTCCTCAGTAAAAGGCACATGACAGCCCACTTGGAGTTTGCCAAAAGGCACCTAAAGGACTATCAGACCATGAGAAACAAGATTCTCTGGTCTGATGAAACCAAGATTGAAATCTTTGGCCTGAATGCCAAGTGTCACATCTGGAGAAAACCTGGCACCATCCCTACGGTGAAGCATTGGGGTGGCAGCATCATGCTGTGGGGATGTTTTTCAGCGGCAGGGACTGGGAGACTTGTCAGGATTGAGGGAAAGATGAACGGAGCAAAGTATAGAGAGATCCTTGGTGAAAACCTGCTCCAGAGCACTCAGGACCTCAGACTGGGGAGAAGGTTCACCTTCCAACAGGACAACGACCCTAAGCACACAGCCAAGACAATGCAGGAGTGGCTTCGGGACAAGTCTCTGAATGTCCTTGAGTGGCCCAGCCAGAGCCCGGACTTGAACCCAATCGAACACCTCTGTGATAAATTGATTAACTTCTTTGATGAAAAGATCATGATCATTAGAAAGCAAATTATGGACTCCTCTTTGAATCTGCATATTTCTCCAAAGTTCAGTTGTCCTGAGTCTGCACAGAACTGCCAGGACCTAGGATTAATGGAGACACTCAAGTTTTTTAATCCTGTATCTCTTGACACGTTCATGAAAATTGTCATGGCCTCTTTACCCTCAAGCTGCATACTGGACCCTATTCCAACTAAACTACTGAAAGAGCTACTTCCTGTGCTTGCCCCTCCTATGTTGAACATAATAAATGGCTCCCTATCCACTGGATGTGAACCAAACTCACTAAAAGTGGCAGTAATAAAGCCTCTCTTGAAAAAGCCAAACCTTGACCCAGAAAATGTAAAAAACGATTGGCCTACAGTACCAGTGAAAGGTTTGGACACACCCACCTACTCATTCCAGGGTTTCCACGACAGCAGAGGCTATCTAAGTACAGTTTAGGTAGGGTTAGCATTCCAAGGCTATACACCTACTCATTCAAGGGTTTTTCTTTATTTTTACTATTTTCTACATTGTAGAATAATAGTGAAGACATCAAAACTATGAAATAAAACATATGGAATCATATAGTAACCACAATATTTTACATTTGAGATTCTTCAAATGGCCACCCTTTGCTTTGATGACAGCTTTACTGGGTGACTTATTTTCTTAAAATGTTACTCAGGTACAGTAAAAGTTGTAACCACATGAGACGATTTCGTCGGCAGACCAGTCGTCTAGGATCGGCGGGGCTCCGTGTCAACACTAGGTGGTCCCATCCGGTTGACAGAGAGGTAGATAGCCGGGAGATGGGCCTAGCTCAGGATGATTAGCCAGACCACAACGTCCATTTTGTTGCAGCTAGCTGGTAGCGATGAATCCGGAGTTAAAGGTCCAGTGATTCAGTGATTCCGGCAGAAAAACTGATATGTTCTGGGTCGATAACGCGCTGTGCAGACAGTGCAGACTGGCCGAATAATAGTCCAGACTAGAGCTGGCTGGTGGGTGGTGCAGGCCACGGACAATGGTGAAAAACCGCTAACGGTAGCTGATAGCAAGTAGCTAGTTAGCTGGCTACTCCCGTCCGGTAGACCTAGAGGTAGATATGAGCCTGGCTCTAGGCTAGCTCGAGGATAACTGGTGCTTGCATCGGGGGCAGTGGTGATTAGCCAGACAGCAACATCCATTCGGTGCGGCTAGCTAGTTGCGATCCGGTGATTAATGTCCAGTGATTAAATTATTCCCGCAGAAAAATCCAATGTTCTGGGTGAAATACCGCTAACTGTGGCTAATAGCAAGTAGCTAGTTAGCTGGCTAGCTAGTTTCAACTGGAGATTCTAGATAAAAGGTAAGTCAATAATAGAATCCGTTCCACATTGAGTGAGGCGGGTTGCAGGAAAGTATATTTTGTAGAAGGATGGAAAGTCTGATAGGGAAATATGTACGAAAAATACAAAAGAAAACAGGGTATTTACTGGCTATTTACAGACACACGACAAAAACAGGACTGCACTACTACGCCATCTTGGATTAGGAAGCTTTGTGGAAGCTACTTGTGGCGCTGATGTTTAGGCCGAGGTAGGCTTAATTCTTTGTGTGCTCTAGGGCAACGTTGTCTAGATGGAATTTGTATTTGTTGTCTTGGCTACTGGACCTTTTTTGGAACACCATTGTTTTTGTCTTACTGATATTTACTGTCAGGGCCCAGGTCTGACATAATCTGTGCAGAATATCTAGGTGCTGCTGTAGGCCCTCCTTGGTTGGGGACAGAAGCACCAGATCATCAGCAAACAGTAGACATTTGACTTCAGATTCTAGTAGGGTGAGGCCGGGTGCTGCAGACTGTTCTAGTGCCCTCGCCAATTCGTTGATATATATGTTGAGGAGGGTGGGGCTTAAGCTGCATCCCTGTCTCACCCCACGGCCCTGTGGAAAGAAATCTGTGTGTTTTTTTTTGCCAATGAGAGGGCTACTTACACAGTGTTGGGAAGGGATCACAGCAGTGATTGGATGAGGGTATGAGGCAAGAGTTGAGGTGTTCAGAGGCTTGACTTCAGTGCAGGACAGGAATTGACTGAGAAGACAAAAAACAATAACACAACACACTACACAGTTAGACCAAAGAGCTGAGACGGAGATAGTCCAAGCAAGGAGTAAAATCATTGATGTGTAATAATGTGATTGTGTTTGTGTATGTGATTGACTCTACATACAGTAACGAGAGAAAATGGATAGGGGTACTCACAGTGCTTGGAGAGGAAACATTCAATGTGCCAGTGGATGAGCGGGCACGTGAGACGTGGCTTCAGTTCATGTCAGGAGGGAGTTGACACTGGTAGTGGAGTGGAGCTGTCATCACCTCAAACTGCAGCAACCTTATACTTGTTCATATGAATTATATTAGATTAGGAGGGGGATTTCCTCTACCCAGACACAGAGACAACAACTGATAGACAATAGAACTCACAGGGCTGATCTTTATGCATGTTTACATCACGCAGACCTATGCAACTGCAGGCCTTATAAAACATTACATCACGCAGGCCTATGCAACTGTAGACCATATAAAACATTACATCACGCAGACCTATGCAACTGTAGACCATATAAAACATTACATCACGCAGGCCTATGCAACTGCAGGCCTTATAAAACATTACATCACGCAGACCTATGCAACTGTAGACCATATAAAACATTACATCACGCAGACCTATGCAACTGCAGGCCTTATAAAACATTACATCACATCTGTCATCACTATTATGTTGATTGATTAATTCCAGTTAATGATTTTGGATTGAAAACGTGTAGGCAGCCTAGCCAGCCCAAGTTTGAATATAAGCCACATTTGATCACATTCACATTTTCTCCTGACACACAAATGGACTACAAATACATAACATGACCAATTTGTTACCCTGACCAGATGGACAAGCTGTATACATCTGCTCTTATTAGTAGCCTCGAGTTGATCAAACTGAAAAATAGTCTCATTTTCCTCCCATACAGCATGTCAGATCTCTAATGTTTAGATGTAGTCTAGGCTGCTGCAACATTTACGTCATGAGTGTTTGCTTGTGTCTGTCCGGAGTGATTATGTGTTATCATCTTTGCAAAAGAAATACCGGAGGAAAGTGGAAAGCCTACTTGAGCGTGCGGAAACAATGCGCTGCGTCAACCTCTCTCTTTAATCTAACTTTTAATGGATGATGCGATGGAAGCAAATCAAATCATTCGGAATTGATTTCGACATCCCAGAAAAGACGGTCGAAAGTTCCATATGTTCAGCAAGTAAAGCATCGTAAGGTGCAATTACCACCTCAAGCTCCTTGTAGTTGCACTTGTTAGTGGAACTTTCCCTCTCGTCTTGTCCTCTAAAAGCCAATTATTGCGCCGCAAAAACACAGTGGTGTTGACAAGCCGCTCGAGAACATCCCTGCTTCTTCTTCCTTCCTCGTTGAATACGCAGACCTTCGTCATGATCGATGCGGCTTTTTCCCAGAAGCTTGAATCTGATGTGGGCATTTACAGTGGGGAAAAAAAGTATTTAGTCAGCCACCAATTGTGCAAGTTCTCCCACTTAAAAAGATGAGAGAGGCCTGTAATTTTCATCATAGGTACACGTCAACTATGACAGACAAAATGAGATTTTTTTTTCTCCAGAAAATCACATTGTAGGATTTTTAATGAATTTATTTGCAAATTATGGTGGAAAATAAGTATTTGGTCAATAACAAATGTTTCTCAATACTTTGTAATATACCCTTTGTTGGCAATGACACAGGTCAAACGTTTTCTGTCAGTCTTCACAAGGTTTTCACACACTGTTGCTGGTATTTTGGCCCATTCCTCCATGCAGATCTCCTCTAGAGCAGTGATGTTTTGGGGCTGTCGCTGGGCAACACGGACTTTCCCTCCAAAGATTTTCTATGGGGTTGAGATCAGGAGACTGGCTAGGCCACTCCAGGACCTTGAAATGCTTCTTACGAAGCCACTCCTTCGTTGCCCGGGCGGTGTGTTTGGGATCATTGTCATGCTGAAAGACCCAGCCACGTTTCATCTTCAATGCCCTTGCTGATGGAAGGAGGTTTTCACTCAAAATCTCACGATACATGGCCCCATTCATTCTTTCCTTTACACGGATCAGTCGTCCTGGTCCCTTTGCAGAAAAACAGCCCCAAAGCATGATGTGTCCACCCCCATGCTTCACAGTAGGTATGGTGTTCTTTGGATGCAACTCAGCATTCTTTGTCCTCCAAACACGACGAGTTGAGTTTTTACCAAAAAGTTCTATTTTGGTTTCATCTGACCATATGACATTCTCCCAATCCTCTTCTGGATCATCCAAATGCACTCTAGCAAACTTCAGACGGGCCTGGACATGTACTGGCTTAAGCAGGGGGACACGTCTGGCACTGCAGGATTTGAGTCCCTGGCGGCGTAGTGTGTTACTGATGGTAGGCTTTGTTACTTTGGTCTCAGCTCTCTGCAGGTCATTCACTAGGTCCCCCCGTGTGGTTCTGGGATTTTTGCTCACCGTTCTTGTGATCATTTTGACCCCACGGGGTGAGATCTTGCGTGGAGCCCCAGATCGAGGGAGATTATCAGTGGTCTTGTATGTCTTCCATTTCCTAATAATTGCTCCCACAGTTGATTTCTTCAAACCAAGCTGCTTACCCATTGCAGATTTAGTCTTCCCAGCCTGGTGCAGGTCTACAATTTTGTTTCTGGTGTCCTTTGACAGCTCTTTGGTCTTGGCCATAGTGGAGTTTGGAGTGTGACTGTTTGAGGTTGTGGACAGGTGTTTTTTATACTGATAACAAGTTCAAACAGGTGCCATTAATACAGGTAACGAGTGTATGACAGAGGAGCCTCTTAAAGAAGAAGTTACAGGTCTGTGAGAGCCAGAAATCTTGCTTGTTTGTAGGTGACCAAATACTTATTTTCCACCATAATTTGCAAATAAATTCATTAAAAATCCTACAATGTGATTTTCTGGAAAAAAAAATCTCAATTTGTCTGTCATAGTTGACGTGTACCTATGATGAAAATTACAGGCCTCTCTCATCTTTTTAAGTGGGAGAACTTGCACAATTGGTGGCTGACTAAATACTTTTTTCCCCACTGTATGACAATTGGGTACTTTTTCCACCACTGCATTTAGATGTGTTGAGCAGTCGTAAGAGTATACATTTAGATGTGTTAAGCTGTTGTAAGAATATACATTTAGATGTGTTGAGTTGTTGTAAGAGTATACATTTAGATGTGTTGAGTTGTTGTAAGAATATACATTTAGATGTGTTGAGTTGTTCTGTGAAGGGAGTAGTACACAGCGTTGTACGAGATCTTCCGTTTCTTGGTAATTTCTCGCATGGAATAGCCTTCATTTCTCAGAACAAGAATAGACTGACAAGTTTCAGAAGAAAGTTATTTGTTTCTGGCCAATTTGAGCCTGTTATCGAACCCACAATTGCTGATGCTCCAGATACTCAACTAGTCTCAAGAAGGCCAGTTTTATTGCTTCTTTAATCAGCACAACAGTTTTCAGCTGTGCTAACATAATTGCAAAAGGGTTTTCTAATGCTCAATTAGCCTTTTAAAATGATAAACTTGGATTAGCAAACACAACGTGCCATTGGAACACAGGACTGATGGTTGCTGATAATGGGCCTCTGTCACGGTTCAGACAGACGACAAGAGGACCACAATTGCGTCACACCAGAAAGTTTATTAAAACTTAAGGGAAAAGGGAAGTAGGGAGTGAGTGAAGGCTCCAGGGGTTATCCCGTCCAATGTGCTGGGTCTGTGCCCCCCCCCAGTGGCAGCGATGCGTCCGATGACGCCGGTGGTTGGTGGTCCAGAAGTCCTGGGGGGGGAGGAAACACAGACACAACGGGGCGGATGAAACAAGGCAGAAGTACAGTTCAAGGGAAATCCAAATACGTTGTAGCAAGGCAGAAGGCTGGTCAGAGTTACCGGGGTCGAAGAGTAGTCAGGAGTCGTAATGGCAGAGAGCAGGTCTGGTTTTCCTGGGGCAGAAGAGTCTCCAAGAATCAGGCAGGTCCGGGGTCACAAAACAAGGGTGAGCCAGAAGCGCGAGCACACAGGTTCCGGGTGTGAGCTTTGCAGACGATCTGACAAAGGAGAGCTGAAAGACGGGACTTTAAATACTGGGAGAGGTTAGTGGGTAATGCAGCGCAGCTGGCAGAGTAATTAGAGCCGAGCAGAGCAGGAACAGGTGGAGCTCGTTAGGCTGAGTAGAGAGAGAGAGATGAGCAGAGTGGAAGATAGTGGAAACACATTAAGGTGGTAACCCGGTGGAGTGAGAGGGCTCATGACAGCCTCTGTACGCCTTTGTAGATATTCCATAAAAAATCATCAGTTTCCAGCTACAATAGCCATTTACAACATTAACAATGTCTACACTGTATTTCTGTTATATTAATGGACAAAAAATTGCTTATCTTTCGAAAACAAGGACATTTCTAAGTGACCCCAAACTTTTGAACGGTGGTGGACATTTAGATGTGTTGAGCTGTCATAAGAATATACATTTAGATGTGTTGAACTGTCAGCTAGTACTTGTGAATGACAGCTGTCAAAGGCTTGTAGTTCTAGATAATGATTCATAACGGTTTGAGAGAGATAACAGTTAAAGAAATAAGTCTGTCAATGTTTTAATAAGACATCTACTGCATCTGACCCAACTATAACCCATGCACTACCTCCTCTGGCTTTATGAATAGGATTTTATTCCAAACCAAGGAGACAAAGGTCTCAATCCAAGACGTTTTCAACATGCTGTTCTTTCTCTCAGATCCATCGAACCTCTTCTGTTCTCCTTTCCTACTCACCTCTCTGCTGCTCGACAAGCTTTACATTGTCCCTCCCTGCTCACTCTGTCCCTTTCTCCTCCCTGCCTTGGAATATGTTATTTCTGGGGCTCAAAGGGAATTATTCACCGGCTCCTGGGGGATCTGACAAGGTCTCCCTCTCACTCCTGGCTTCTGTTTTGAACCATAATTGATTAGGTTAAGCAGCGACAGAGGGAAGGTCACGCAGAGAGAGAGAGAGAGAGAGAGAGAGAGAGAGAGAGAGGGAGGGAGGGAGGGAGGGAGGGAGGGAGGGAGGGAGGGAGGGAGAGAGAGAGAGAGAGAGAGAGAGAGAGAGAGAGAGAGAGAGAGAGAGAGAGAGAGAGAGAGAGAGAGAGAGAGACTCTCTCTCCAGAGCCCAACACGCCTTGACATGCATCCAGTCCAATCCCATGTTTATTAGATGGCAACAGTCAATGACACGCTGCCTTCACAGGTGTAGAGCAGAGCTGTGTGGAGTAGAGCAGAGCTGTGTGCTTAGGCAAATAACGCCAATAAAGCAGATTCAACAGGATCTGCAGCTGCCAACTCAGGCTGCCACCATTCATTCTGAAATATCAAACATATGCTCTCAGTGTGACTTCCACACACATGCACGCCCTCACACGCCCTCACACACCCTCACACGCCCTAACATACCCTCACATGCCCACAGACACCCTCACACACCCTCACACGCCCTCACGCCCTCACATGCCCTCACATG
Source organism: Coregonus clupeaformis (assembly GCF_020615455.1). Taxonomy (NCBI): domain Eukaryota; kingdom Metazoa; phylum Chordata; class Actinopteri; order Salmoniformes; family Salmonidae; genus Coregonus; species Coregonus clupeaformis. Next base: position 37,041,747 of record NC_059196.1, read on the forward strand.
CCCTCACACGCCCTAACACGCCCTCACACTCCCTCACACGCCCTCACACGCCCTAACACGCCCTTACACTCCCTCACATGCCCTCACACTCCCTCACACACCCTCACACTCCCTCACACGCCCTCACACGCCCTAACACGCCCTCACACTCCCTCATACTCCCTCACACGCTCTCACACGCCCTAACAAGCCCTCAAACTCAATCACACGCCCTCACGCCCTCACACGCCCTCACATGCCCTCACACGCCCTAACACGCCCTCACACTTCTTCGCACCCCCTCAAACGGCCTCACATGCCCTCACACGCCCTCACACGCCCTCACACTCCCTCATACGCCCTAACACGCCCTCACATGCCCTCACACGCCCTCACACACCCTCACTCACCCTCATACGCCCTCACACTCCCTCACACGCCCTCACACGCCCTCACACGCCCTCACACGCCCTCACACGCCCTAACACTCCCTCACACTCCCTCACACTTCCTCACACGCCCTCACACTCCTTCACACGCCCTCACACGCCCTCACATGCCCTCACACGCCCTCACATGCCCTCACACGCCCTAACACACCCTCACACTCCCTCACACGCCCTCACACGCCCTAACACACCCTCACACTCCCTCACACGCCCTCACACGCCCAAACACGCCTTCACACTTCCTCACACGCCCTCACACACCCTCACACGCCCTCACACACCCTCACACACCCTCATATGCCCTCACGCCCTCACACGCCCTCACACACCCTCAAACTCCCGCAAATGCCCTCACACTCCCTCACAAGCCCTCACGCCCTCACACGCCCTCACACTCCCTCACACGCCCGCACACTCCCTTACAAGCCCTCACACGGCCTAACACGCCCTCACACGCCCTAAGACGCCCTCAAACACCCTCACACTCCCTCACACGCTCTCACACGCCCTAACACGCCCTCACACTCCCTCACACACCCTAACACGCCCTCACACGCCCTCACACACCCTCACACACCCTCACACACCCTCATACGCCCTCACGCCCTCACGCCCTCACACTCCCTCACATGCCCTCACACGCCCTCACACACCCTAACACGCCCTCACACTCCCTCACACTCCCTCACACGCCCTCACACTCCCTCACACTCCCTCACACTCCATCACACGCCCTCACACTCCCTCACAAGCCCTCACGCCCTCACACTCCCTCACACGCCCGCACACTCCCTTACAAGCCCTCACACGGCCTAACACGCCCTCACACGCCCTAAGACGCCCTCAAACACCCTCACACTCCCTCACTCGCCCTCACACGCCCTAACACGCCCTCACACTCCCTCACACACCCTAACACGCCCTCACACGCCCTCACACACCCTCACACACCCTCACACACCCTCATACGCCCTCACGCCCTCACGCCCTCACACTCCCTCACACGCCCTAACACGCCCTCACACTCCCTCACACACCCTAACACGCCCTCACACGCCCTCACACACCCTCACACACCCTCACACACCCTCATACGCCCTCACGCCCTCACGCCCTCACACTCCCTCACACACCCTAACACGCCCTCACACTCCCCTCACACTCCCTCACACGCCCTCACACACCCTCATACGCGCTCACGCCCTCACGCCCTCACACGCCCTCACACGCCCTGACACACCCTAACACACCCTCACACACCCTCATACGCCCTCACGCCCTCACACCCTCACACGCCCTAACACGCCCTCACACTCCCTCACACTCCCTCACACTCCCTCACACGCCCTCACACGCCCTCACACACCCTCACACACCCTCACACACCCTCATATGCCCTCACGCCCTCACGCCCTAACACGCCCTCACACTCCCTCACACACCCTAACACGCCCTCACACGCCCTCACTACCCTCACACACCCTCACACACCCTCATACGCCCTCACGCCCTCACGCCCTCACACGCCCTCACATGCCCTGACACACCCTAACACGCCCTCACACACCCTAACACGCCCTCACACTCCCTCACACTCCCTCACACGCCCTCACACGCCCTAACACTCCCTCACACGCCCTCACACGCCCTAACACGCCCTCACACTCCCTCACACACCCTAACACGCCCTCACCCGCCCTCACACACCCTCACACACCCTCACACACCCTCATATGCCCTCACGCCCTCACGCCCTCACACGCCCTCACACGCCCTGACACACCCTAACACGCCCTAACACGCCCTCACACTCCCTCACATGCCCTAACACGCCCTCACATGCCCTCACACGCCCTCACCCGCCCTAATATTCCCTCACACGCCCTCACACACCCTAACATTCCCACACACGCCCTCACACGCCCCAACATTCCCTCACACACACCCTGGAACTATTTTCTTCATCATTGTTTTGTACAATAAAAATGGCTTTTGGTAGACACTGCACACTGCTGCTGCTTTTTCCCAACCACATATCTATAAAGAGTCAAGGAGGATAAGGGAGATAGTATATATTTCAACGTGTTCTGCAGTCAGTAACCATCACCATGGAATGACAGTGAAAAGAGGTGTCAGTAACCTTCACTATGGAATGACAGTGAAAAGAGGTGTCAGTAACCTTCACTATGGAATGACAGTGAAAAGAGGTACTAAGACCCTCAGCTTGTTTTCATGTTTTATTTATGAATCCAAGTTACTTTCAGTTGTCATATTGAGATGAAAGGCTTGGTGCGTTGAGTGATATGACGTCGTTATCGTGGATCAGTGATATGTGTTGCCACACAGCCACTCTCCTCCATGCTGGTTGCCATAGAGGCCAGCCCCATTCCCGGGGGAACATTGTCAAATTACATTTTCTCCTGAGGATTTACTGTGATGAGATAATAGGTGTCCCAAATTGGCTCCCTTTATAGCGCACAACTTTTGATCAGAGCCCTATGGGGTAGTGCACTATATAGGGAACAGGGTGCAATTTGTGACGCATCACATAGTGGCGGCCTCCAGGAGAATACTGAACCCCCCCCCCCTGACATAAATCAGTCTCCACAGATGAGATGAGATGCACTCAGTGACCGACCGCCCACTGTTCTCTCATGGTCAAATGGCGTGTACGACGCTCGCACTTCATCCGGGATAGAACTGTTTACAAGCTGGAGAAGGCTTGCTCCATACCTTACACTTGGTGTTATCTTAATGGTATTCACAAAACATGATCTTAGGGAGAGAAACAAATCCAATAGAACCTACTGTATGCCAAACCTAAAAGACAGAGAGATATACAGTAATCTGGCCAGAGAATGTGTTTCCATGGAGTTATTTGGAATAGGGAATGTAGTACCCATCTGTTTGACACTAATTGTTGGAATTAACTCTGATTGAGCAAGAAGACTGTGAAATCTGCTTTAAGGCATGCACCATAGTATAATTTGTATTTGTATTTGTATTTATTATGGATCTGTATTTATTATGGATCCCCATTAGTTCCTGCAAAGCAGCAGCTACTCTTCCTGGGGTACAGCAAATTAAGGCAGTTATACATTTTTTAAAAACATTACAATACATTGATAACAGATTTCCAAACATATTAAATGTGTGCCCTCAGGCCTCTACTCTACTATCACATATGTACAACACAAAATCCATGTGTACGTGTGTGTAGAGTGCGTATGTTATCTTGTGTGTGTGTGTGCATGTGTCTGTGCCTGTGTGTGTCTCTTCACAGTCCCCGCTGTTCCGTAAGGTATATTTTAATCTGTTTTTTAAATCTAATTTTACTGCTGGCATCAGTTACCTGATGTGGAATAGAGTTCCATGTAGTCATGGCTCTATGTAGTACTGTGCGCCTCCCATAGTCTGTTATGGACTTGGGGACTGTAAAGAGACCTCTGGTGGCATGTATTGTGGGGTATGCATGGGTGTCCGAGCTGTGCGCCAGTAGTTCAAACAGACAGCTTGGTGCATTCAACATGTCAATACCTCTCACAAATACAAGTAGTGATGAAGTCAATCTCTCTTCCACTCTGAGCCAGGAGAGATTGACATGCATATTATTAATGTTTGCTCTCTGTGTACATCCAAGGGCCAGCCGTGCTGCCCTGTTCTGAGCCAATTGCAATTTTCCTAAGTCCCTCTTTGTGGCACCTGACCACACGCTGAACAGTAGTCCAGGGGCGACAAAACTAAGGCCTGTAGGACCTGCCTTGTTGATAGTGCTGTTAAGAAGGTAGAGTAGCGCTTTATTATGGACAGACTTCTCCCCATCTTAGCTACTGTTGTATCAATATGTTTTGACCATGACAGTTTACAATCCAGGGTTACTCCAAGCAGTTTAGTCACCTCAACATTATTTAATTGAGGTTTGGAGTTTAGTGAATTATTTGCTCCAAATTCAATGCTTTTAGTTTGAGAAACATTCAGGAATAATCCTTGCCACCCACTCTGAAACTAACTGCAACTTTTTGTGTTACAGTCATTTCAGTCGCTGACATTTAAATTTTAGCAGACACTCTTATCCAGAGCAACTAGGGTTAAGTGCCTTGCTCAAGGGCACATCGACAGATTTTTCACCTAGTCGGCTCGGGGATTAGAACCTGCAACCTTTCGGTTACTGGCACAATGCTCTTAACCACTAAGCTACCTGCTGCCCCGAGCATAGTATTGAGTCATCCGCATACATAGACACTCTGGCCTTACTCAAAGCCAGTGGCATATCATTAGTAAAGATAATGGGCCTAGACAGCTGCCCTGGGGAATTCCTGATTCTACCTGGATTATGTTGGAGAGGCTTCCATTAAGGAAAACCCTCTGTGTTCTGTTAGACAGGTAACTCTTTATCCACAATATAGCAGGTGGAGTAAAGCCATAACACATATGTTTTTCCAGCAGCAGACTATGATCGATAGTGTCAAAGGTTGCACTGAAGTCTAAAAAAACAGCCCCCACAATATTTTTATTATCAATTTCTCTCAGCCAATCATCATTCATTTGTGTAAGTGCTGTGCTTGTTGAATGTCCTTCCATATAAGCATGCTGAAAGTCTGTTGTCAATTTGTTTACTATAAAATAGCATTGTATCTGGTCAAACACAATTTACTAAGGGTTGGTAACAGGCTAATTGGTCGGCTATTTGAGCCAGTAAAGGGGGCTTTACTATTCTTAGGTAGCGGAATGACTTTTGCTTCCCTCCAGGCCTGAGGAGACACACTTTCTAGTAGGTTTAAATTGAAAATATGGCAAATAGGAGTGGTGATATCGTCCGCTATTATCCTCAGTAATTTTCCATCCAAGTTGTCAGACCCCGGTGGCTTGTCATTGTTGATAGACAACAATACGTTTTTCACCTCTTCCACACTCACTTTCCATAATTAAAAATTATGTTTGTCTTTCATAATTTGGTCAGAAATACTTGGATGTGTGGTGTCAGCAATTGATGCAGGCATGTCATGCCTAAGTTTTCTAATCTTGCCAACGAAAAAATCATTAAAGTAGTTGGCAATATCAGTTGGTTTTGTGATGAATGAGCCATCTGATGAAATGAATGATGGAGCTGAGTTTGCCTTTTTTCCCAAAATTTCATTTAAGGTGCTCCAAAGATTTTTACTATCATTCTTCATATTATTTATCTTTGTTTCATAGTGTAGTTTCTTCTTCTTTTTATTCAGTTTAGTCACATGATTTCTCAATTTGCAATACGTTTGCCAATCGGTTGTGCAGACAGACTTATTTGCCATTCATTTTTGCCTCATCCCTCTCAACCATACAATACAATGGGGATTGAACAGTTTTTAAAGTGATTTTCTTAATGGGTTCATGCTTATTAGTAACTGGAATAAGCAATTTCATAAATGTGTCAAGTGCAGTGTCTGTTTGCTCCTCATTACACACCACGGACCAACATATATTCTATACATCAACAACATAGGAATCACTACTAAACTTATTGTATGACCTCTTATACACAATATTAGCCCCAGCCTTTGGAACTTTGGTTTTCCTAGATATGGCTACTATATTGTGATCACTACATCCGATGGATCTGGATACTGCTTTCAAACAAATCTCGGCAGCATTAGTAAAGATATGATCAATACATGTTGATGATTTAATTCCTGTACTGTTTGTAACTACCCTGGTAGGTTGACTGATAACCTGAACCAGGTTGCAGGCACTGGTTTCAGTTTGAAGCTTTCTCTTGAGTGGGCAGCCTGATGAAAGCCAGTCAATATTTAAATCACCCAGAAAGTATACCTCTCTATTGATATCACATACATTATAAAGCATTTCACACATGTTATCCAGATACTGACTGTTAGCACTTGGTGGTCTATAGCAGCTTCCCACCAGAATGGGCTTTAGGTGAGGCAGATTAACCTGTAGCTATGTTACTTCAACAGTATTTAACATGAGATCCTCTCTAATCTTCACAGGAATGTGGTTCTGAATATAAAAAGCAACACCTCCACCATTGGCATTTCTATCTTTTCTGTAAATGTTATAACCTTGTATTGCTACCACTGTATCATCAAAGGTATTATCTAAGTGAGTTTCAGAGACTGTCATAATATGAATGTCATCTGTTACTAGCAAATTATTGATTTCATGAACCTTGTTTCTTAAGCTGCATATGTTAACATGGGCTGTTTTTAACACTTTTCTGGGATGCTTGATTGTTTTCATTGCTTTACTGGGAAGCTTAGCAGCTGTAGATGTGCTCATGTGCTTTATGTTAGTGCAGGGTGAGCTGCACACAGTGGACTTCCTCCTAGGGCACACTGGCTCAGTGCTAACAGTATAGATATGGTTCTTAGGCACATGATTACTCTGCGTCACAATGGTAGGGATTAGCTGAGCTGGGCTTGGGTCATTGCTAAGTCATTGTCTCAACACAGCCTTATAATGCTGTGAAAGGATCCAGGAACCCAAATGATTTGGGTGGATTCCATCCTCCTTATGAAATCTGTTTTTTTTTTCAAAAGGTATCGAAATTGCCTACAAAAGTTACACCCATTGAGCTGCAATAATCACGTAGCCAGTTGTGAAGAGCAATAATCCTGCTAAAGCATTCAATGCCATGATTCAGAGAGGGCACATGGCCAGATATGATGGGTTTTCTGTTAGTGTCTAGCAGAGAGTTAATCAGCTCTTTAAAATCCAGTTTCAACTGTTCAGAGCTGCCCTTCATAATGTCATTAAAACCCACATGGACTACGATAGAATCGATTTCCATGTCCTGACGTAGTACATTTGGGAGCAGCTTAGTAATGTAATTTACTCGAGCTCCGGGATAGGACACCAGGAATAGTCACATTTCTTACCATGGAGCTGCCCAAAATCACGGCTGCCGAGAAGGAAGAGGAAATCTGCCCACTCCCACAGGATGCAGGCCTCCGACAGATGGAAAAGCCCCGCTCGATCCAGAGCAGGGATGGAAGGTTGCCGACGCTGACTTCGAAATCCTTGTAGTAGGCACTGCGGCCGCAGACACAGACACCCCCAGCGACGAAGGTGCAGGAAGATCAGGCTCCAGGACACCGAAACTATTCTTTGTTTGTATCCGCTCCGGGCCTCTCGTTGGGAGTGTAGACTGCTTTGCGGGAGGTCGCTGTCTTTGGCTTCCACAGTTCGTGACATGCGACTATCATTGATTGCCTTTCTCCTCATGCTGTGCTCCTTCGACGGCGCTATCAGATGGAGGAGCTCCGGGCAACACCGGCCAGTCGGATAACGACAAACGACAAGGCGGAGATGCATCCAACAAGCGCGAACGCCGTCCAGCCAGCGGCGTAGAAAATGTAAACATTCCACTCTGCATTTTCCCCAGTTTCTTACGTAGGCGGGCGACCTGCGTGATCAAGTTGGGTGAGAACAGAGTTGGGTGCTGTGGAATCGGTGAGGGTAACCAGAAGGGGTCTAGTGATAATTGTTTGTGTTTCTGCTGGTCAGAGGGACCAGGCGCTCCATGTTGAACGAATGGGGACAAGAGATGTGAATTGTTTTGCTCTCAAGAAAAGGGTGCCATTGAAAGGCGTGATTACTGTGGTAGCGGTAAATGTGAAAGCAACTGAAGGGGAAGATTCCCGGTGTTAGTGATGCTCGTCGTTTGCAGACAGGCTGACCAACTGAAGGGGAAGATTCCCGGTGTTAGTGATGCTCGTCGTTTGCAGACAGGCTGACCAACTGAAGGGGAAGATTCCCGGTGTTAGTGATGCTCGTCGTTTGCAGACAGGCTGACCAACTGAAAGGGAAGATTCCCGGTGTTAGTGATGCTCGTCGTTTGCAGACAGGCTGACCAACTGAAAGGGAAGATTCCCGGTGTTAGTGATGCTCATCGTTTGCAGACAGGCTGACCAACTGAAGGAGAAGATTCCCGGTGTTAGTGATGCTCGTCGTTTGCAGACAGGCTGACCAACTGAAGGGGAAGATTCCCGGTGTTAGTGATGCTCGTCGTTTGCAGACAGGCTGACCAACTGAAGGGGAAGATTCCCGGTGTTAGTGATGCTCGTCGTTTGGAGCGCTGCAGACAGGGTGATGTGAGTGGTGAAACAGAAGAGTCGTTGTCTTTTTTTGAGTTTTGATGTTGAGTACGAGCTACTGTGCTGAATGCATTACGTTGTTACAGGTGTCAAGCTTATGGGCATGTGGCAGCAGTGTGTAGGAGGGAGGTTTCTAGGTGTGAGAAGTGTGCAGAAGGGCATGAGACAAAGGAATGTGTAGCATTGGGGAAAGTAGTGGTACGTGTTAATTGTAGGGGTGCCCATGGGGCTGGGGATCAGAAATGTCCTGTGCGAGAGAGGCAGGTTGAGGTTTTCAGGGTTAGAGTAGTGCAGAAGATATTAAAAACTGTAATATTTTATACTTCACCGAGTCGTGGCTAAATGACGACATGGATAACATACAGCTGGCAGGATATACACTACATCGGCAGGATAGAACGGCTGACTCCGGTAAGTGAAGGGGTGGCGGTCTGTGTATATTTGTAAACAACAGCTAGTGCATAAAACCTTACACTAAGGAAGTCTCTAAGTTTTGCTCGCCTGAGAATCTCATGATAAGCTCTAGACATTTACATTTTAGTCATTTACATTTTAGTCATTTAGCAGACACTCTTACCCAGAGCGACTTACAGTTAGTGAGTGCATACATTTTCATACTGGGAAACGAACCCACAACCCTGGCGTTGCAAACGCCATGCTCTACCAACTGAGCTACATCCCTGCCGGCCATTCCCTCCCCTAACCTGGACGACGCCGGGCCAATTGTGCACCGCCCCATGGGACTCCCAGTCACGGCCGGCTACGACAGAGCCTGGATTCGAACCAGGATCTCTAGTGGCACAGCTAGCACTGTGATGCAGCGCCTTAGACCACTGTGTCACACTATTTACCGAGAGAGTTTTCATCTATATTTTTCATAGCTGTCTATTTACCACCACAAACCGATGTTGGCACTACGTCTGCACTCAATGAGCTGTATACAGCCATAAGTAAACAGGAAAATGCTCATCCAGAGGCAGCACTCCTAGTGGTCGGGGACTTTAATGCAAGGAAACTTAAATCCATTCTACCTCATTTCTACCAGCATGTTAAATGTGCGATTAGAGGAAGAAAAACTCTAGAACACCTTTACTCCACACACAGAGACACGTACAAAGCTCTCCCTCGCCCTCCATTTGGCAAATCTGACCATAACTCTATCCTCCTGATTCCTGCTTAAAAGCAAAAACTAAAGCAGAAAGCACCAGTGTCTCGGTTAATAAAAAAGTGGTCAGATGAAGCAGATGCTAAGCTACAGGACTGTTTTGCTAGCACAGACTGGAATATGTTCCGGGATTCTTCCGATGGCATTGAGGAGTACACCACATTAGTCACTGGTTTCATCAATAAGTGCATCGATGACGTTGTCCCCACAGTGACCGTATGTACATACCTAACCAGAAGCCATGGATTACAGGCAACATCCGCACTGAGCTAAAGGGTAGAGCTGCCACTTTCAAGGAGCGGGACTCTAAATCGGATGCCATTTAAGAAATCCTGCAATGCCATCCGACGAACCATCAAACAGGCAAAGAGTCAATACAGGACTAAGATTGAATCGTACTACACCGGCTCCGACGCTCATCGGATGTGGCAGGGCTTGCAAACTATTACAGACTACAAAGGGAAGCACAGCCGCGAGCTGCCCAGTGACACGAGCCTACCAGACGAGCTAAATCACTTCTATGCTCGCTTCGAAGCAAGTAACACTGAAGCATGCATGAGAGCACCAGCTGTTCCGGATGACTATGTGATCATGCTCTCCGTATCCAATGTGAGTAAGACCTTTAAACAGGTCAACATTCACAAGGCCGCAGGGCCAGGCAGAACCAAATGGCAAGTGTCTTCACTGACATTTTCAACATGTCCCTGACTGAGTCTGTAATACCAACATGTTTCATGCAGACCACCATAGTCCCTGTGCCCAAGGACACTAACATAACCTGCCTAAATGACTACCGACCTGTAGCACTCACGTCTTTAGCCATGAAGTGCTTTGAAAGGCTGGTCATGGCTCACATCAACACCATTATCACAGAAACCCTAGACCAACTCCAATTTGCATTCTGCCCCAACAGATCCACAGATGATGCAATCTCTATTGCACTTCACACTGCCCTTTCCCACCTGGACAAGAGGAACACCTACTTGAGAATGCTATTAATTGACTGCAGCTCAGTGTTCAACACCATACTGCATTCAAAACTCATCACTAAACACCTCCCTCTGCAATTGGATCCTGGACTTCCCGATGGGCCGCCCCCAGGTGGTAAGGGTAGGTAACAACACATCTGCCACGCTGATCTTCAACATGGGGGCCCTTCAGGCGTGCGTGCTCAGTCCCCTCCTGTACTCCCTGTTCGCCCATGACTGCATGGCCAGGCACGATTCCAACACCATCATTAAGTTTGCCGACTACACAACAGTGGTAGGCCTGATCACCGACAACGACGAGACAGCCTATAGGGAGGAGGTCAGAGATCTGGCCGTGTGGTGCCAGGATAAAAACCTCTCCCTCAATGTGATCAAGACAAAGGAGATGTTTGTGGACTACAGGAAAAAAAAGAGGACTGAGCACACCCCCAATCTCATCGACGGGGCTGTAGTGGAACAGGTTGAGAGCTTCAAGTTCCTTGGTGTCCGCATTACCAACAATCTATCATGGTCCAAACACACCAAGACAGTCGTGAAGAGTGCACGGCAAAGCCTATTCCCCCTCAGGAGACTGAAAAGATTTGGCATGGGTCCTCAGTTCCTCGAAAAATTCTACAGCTGCACCATCAAGAGCATCCTGACTGGTTGCATCACCGCCTGGTATGGCAACTGCTCGGCCTCCGACCGTAAGGCACTACGGGACCGCAGGGGAGAAGGTGGAACGCTTCAAATTCCTTAGCGTACACATCACCGACAAACTGAAATGGTCCACCCACGCAGACAGTGTGGTGAAGAAGGCGCAACAGAGCCTCTTCAACCTCAGGAGGCTGAAGAAATTTGGCTTATCACCTAAAACCCTCACAAACTTTTACAGATGCACAATTGAGAGCATCCTGTCGGGCTGTATCACCGCCTGGTACGGCAACTGCACCTCCCACAACTGCAGGGCTCTCCAGAGGGTGGTGCGTTCTGCCGAACGCATTACCGGGGGCAAACTACCTGCCCTCCAAGACACATACAGCACCCGATGTCACAGGAAGGCCAAAAAGATCATCAAGGACATCAACCACCCAAGCCACTGCCTGTTCACCCCGCTATCATCCAGAAGGCGAGGTCAGTACAGGTGCATCAAAGCTGGGACCGAGAGAATGAAAAACAGCTACTATCTCAAGGCCATCAGACTGTTAAATAGCCATCACTAGCACATTAGAGGCTGCTGCTTATTGAAATCACTGGCCACTTTAAGAAATGGAACACTAGTCACTTTAATAATGTTTACATATCTTGCACTACTCATCTCATATGTATATACTGTATTCTATTCTATAATATTCTTCTGTATCTTAGTCCATGCCGCTCTGTCATTGCTTGTCCATATATGTATATATTCTTAAATCCCATTACTTCGTTTTTTGTGTGTATTGTATGTTGTGAAATTATTAGATATTACTGCACTGTCGGAGCTAGAAGCACAAGCATTTCGCTACACCCACTATAACATCTGCTAAACACGTGTGTGACAAATAACATTTGATTTGATTTGATTAATGCGTACGGCCCAATACATCACTGGGGCCAAGCTTTCTGCCATCCAGGACCTCTATACCAGGCGGTTTCAGAGGAAGGCCCTAAAAATTGTCAAAGACTCCAGCCACCCTAGTCATACACTGTTCTCTCTGCTACCACACGGCAAGCGATACCGGAGCACCAAGTCTAGGTCCAAGAGGCTTCTAAACAGCTTCTACCCCCAAGCCATAAGACTCTTGAACAGCTAATTAAATGGCTACCCGGACTATTTGTCTACCCACCCCCTATTTTACGCTGCTTTATTATCTATGCATAGTCACTTTAACTCCACCCACATGTACATATTACCTCAATTACCTCGACTAACCGGTGCCCCCGCACATTGACTTTGTACCGGTACCCCCTGTATATAGCCTCCCTACTGTTATTTTATTTTACTGCTGCTCTTTAATTATTTTCTTTTTTTATTTTTTTATTATCTATTTTTTACTTTACTTTTTTACTTACTTTTTTATTTTATTAAAACTGCATTTTTTGTTAAGGGCTTGTAGGTAAGCATTTCACTGTAAGGTCTACACTTGTTGTATTCAGTGCATGTGGCAAATAAAATTTGCTGAGACAGTGAAGAAAGTAGAGGAAGATATTATATTATATAATTTTGTCAAAGTCATTGCTAGTTAAAGCGTACTGTTAGCTAGCTAGCTAATGTTAGCTGGCTGGCTCGCTAGCTAAATGTTACGTGTATGATCTGTGTAGTAATATCATTCGTATCGCAGAAAGCCATTTGCATTGCTAGTTATAGCCTAATGTTAGCTAGCTAGCTAACATTGAACCTAGTTGGTTAGCTTTAGCTACCTGCAGATTCATGCATGGTTTTAGCGTTATGAGTTGGGATTATGGTTAATTGGTTAGCTAGCTAGCTTTGTCTAAACAAAAGACTCCACTATGCAAGTAACCATTTCACTGTACCATTTACACCTTCTGTATCCTGTGAATGTGACAAATAAACATAGATTTTATTTGATACAGTGTGTGTTTGCCAGAGACGGTAATGTGAACAACAACATGACCTGCACCAAAGTCAAATTAGGATATAACGGTAGGCCAATGAGACAGTGTCCAAGTTCGAAAAATTATCTGGTAGAATGGCCTGCTTTTATTTAGTCACACTCACAACCGTAAGCTATTTTCTGTAATTAGCTCACCATTAACTTGTAAATAATGATATTGTTGTGAGTTTATTTTCCTGTAATAATGAATAATAAAAATTTGCTAAATTTAAGATGTTGTCAGCTATGATATGGTCATTATTTGAACTGTCTAGCCAGCTAACATTTAACATTAGCTAGCTAGCTAAAAAGCTAGAAATGAACCAAAACATTGATTAGAAAGTTGCTTTTAGTTGCCTGGTTTGCCAGATTTACATACAGTGAGGGAAAAAAGTATTTGATCCCCTGCTGAAGTTTGCCCACTGACAAAGAAATTATCAGTCTATAATTTTAATGGTAGGTTTATTTGAACAGTGAGAGACAGAATAACAATAAAAATAATCCAGAAAAACGCATGTCAAAAATGTTATAAATTGATTTGCATTTTAATGAGGGAAATAAGTATTTGACCCCCTCTCAGTCAGAAAGATTTCTGGCTCCCAGGTGTCTTTTATACAGGTAACGAGCTGAGATTAGGAGCACACTCTTAAAGGGAGTGCTCCTAATCTCAGTTTGTTACCTGTATAAAAGACACCTGTCCACAGAAGCAATCAATCAATCAGATTCCAAACTCTCCACCATGGCCAAGACCAAAGAGCTCTCCAAGGATGTCAAGGACAAGATTGTTGACCTACACAATGCTGGAATGGGCTACAAGACCATCGCCAAGCAGCTTGGTGAGAAGGTGACAACAGTTGGTGCGACTATTCACAAATTGAAGAAACACAAAATAACTGTCAATCTCCCTCGGCCTGGGGCTCCATGCAAGATCTCACCTTGTGGAGTTGCAATGATCATGAGAACGGTGAGGAATCAGCCCAGAACTACACAGGAGGATCTTGTCAATGATCTCAAGGCAGCTGGGACCATAGTCACCAAGAAAACAATTGGTAACACACTACGCTGTGAAAGACTGAAATCCTGCAGCGCCCGCAAGGTCCCCTTGCTCAAAAAAGCATATATACATGCCCGTCTGAAGTTTGCCAATGAACATCTGAATGATTCAGAGGAGAACTGGGTGAACGTGTTGTGGTCAGATGTGACCAAAATTGAGCTCTTTGGCATCAACTCAACTTGCCATGTTTGGAGGAGGAGGAATGCTGCCTATGACCCCATGAACACCATCCCCACCGTCAAACATGGAGGTGGAAACATTATGCTTTGGGGGTGTTTTTCTGCTAAGGGGACAGGACAACTTCACTGCATCAAAGGGACGATGGACGGGGCCATGTACCGTCAAATCTTGGGTGAGAACCTCCTTCCCTCAGCCAGGGCATTGAAAATGGGTCGTGGATGGGTATTCCAGCATGACAATGACCCAAAACACACGGCCAAGGCAACAAAGGAGTGGCTCAAGAAGAAGCACATTAAGTTCCTGGAGTGGCGTAGCCAGTCTCCAGACCTTAATCCCATAGAACATCTGTGGAGGGAGCTGAAGGTTCGAGATGCCAAACTTCAGCCTCGAAACCTTAATGACTTGGAGAAGATCTGCAAAGAGGAGTGGGACAAAATCCCTCCTGAGATGTGTGCAAACCTGGTGGCCAACTACAAGAAACGTCTGACCTCTGTGATTGCCAACAAGGGTTTTGCCACCAAGTACTAAGTCATGTTTTGCAGAGGGGTCAAATACTTATTTCCCTCATTAAAACACAAATACATTTATAACATTTTTGACATGCGTTTTTCTGGATTTTTTTGTTGTTATTCTGTCTCTCACTGTTCAAATAAACCTACCACTAAAATTATAGACTGATCATTTCTTTGTCAGTGGGCAAAAAATCAGTAGGGGATCAAATACTTTTTTCCCTCACTGTATACTAAATTCATTTTTAAACAAATAGGTTTATTGGTGTTACAATTTATACCATATTATAATGTAATTAATCTATACCATAGTATAATGTAATTAATCTACACCATAGTATAATGTAGTTAATCTATACCATATTATAATGTAGTTAATCTATACCATAGTATAATGGAATTAATCTATACCATAGTATATACTAACTGTAAGTCGCTCTGGATAAGAGCGTCTGCTAAATGACTAAAATGTAAATGTATATTATAGTTTATCTATACCATAGTATAATGTAGTTAATCTATACTATAGTATATTGTAGTTAATCTATACCATAGTATAATGTAGTTAATCTATAACATAGTATATTGTAGTTAATCTATACCATAGTATATTGTAATTAATTTACACCATAGTATATTGTAGTTAATCTATACCATAGTATATTGTAGTTAATCTATACCATAGTATATTGTAATTAATCTACACCATAGTATAATGTAATTAATCTACACCATAGTATAATGTAGTTAATCTATACCATAGTATAATGTAATTAATCTACACCATAGTATAATGTAATTAATCTACATCATAGTATAATGTAGTTAATCTACACCATAGTATAATGTAGTTAATCTATACCATAGTATAATGTAGTTAATCTATACCATAGTATAATGTAGTTAATCTATACCATATTATAATGTAGTTAATCTACACCATAGTATATTGTAGTTAATCTACACCATAGTATATTGTAGTTAATCTACACCATAGTATATTGTAGTTAATCTATACCATAGTATATTATAGTTAATCTATACCATAGTATAATGTAGTTAATCTACACAATAGTATAATGTAATTAATCTACACAATAGTATAATGTAGTTAATCTATACCATATTATAATGTAGTTAATCTACACCATAGTATATTGTAGTTAATCTATACCATAGTATATTATAGTTAATCTATACCATAGTATAATGTAGTTAATCTACACAATAGTATAATGTAATTAATCTACACAATAGTATAATGTAGTTAATCTACACCATATTATAATGTAGTTAATCTATACCATAGTATAATGTAATTAATCTACACCATAGTATATTGTAGTTAATCTACACCATAGTATATTGTAGTTAATCTATACCATAGTATATTATAGTTAATCTATACCATAGTATAATGTAGTTAATCTACACAATAGTATCATGTAATTAATCTACACCATAGTATAATGTAATTAATCTACACCATAGTATTATGTAATTAATCTACACCATAGTATAATGTAATTAATCTACACCATAGTATAATGTAGTTAATCTATACCATAGTATAATGTAATTAATCTACACCATAGTATAATGTAATTAATCTACACCATAGTATAATGTAATTAATCTACACCATAGTATAATGTAGTTAATCTATACCATATTATAATGTAGTTAATCTATACCATAGTATAATGGAATTAATCTATACCATAGTATATACTAACTGTAAGTCGCTCTGGATAAGAGCGTCTGCTAAATGACTAAAATGTAAATGTATATTATAGTTAATCTATACCATAGTATAATGTAGTTAATCTATACTATAGTATATTGTAGTTAATCTATACCATAGTATAATGTAGTTAATCTATAACATAGTATATTGTAGTTAATCTATACCATAGTATATTGTAATTAATTTACACCATAGTATATTGTAGTTAATCTATACCATAGTATATTGTAGTTAATCTATACCATAGTATATTGTAATTAATCTACACCATAGTATAATGTAATTAATCTACACCATAGTATAATGTAGTTAATCTATACCATAGTATAATGTAATTAATCTACACCATAGTATAATGTAATTAATCTACACCATAGTATAATGTAGTTAATCTACACCATAGTATAATGTAGTTAATCTATACCATAGTATAATGTAGTTAATCTATACCATAGTATAATGTAGTTAATCTATACCATATTATAATGTAGTTAATCTACACCATAGTATATTGTAGTTAATCTACACCATAGTATATTGTAGTTAATCTACACCATAGTATATTGTAGTTAATCTATACCATAGTATATTATAGTTAATCTATACCATAGTGTTACGGATACAGGTATCCTGTGTTTTTGTGTGTTCCTACTCTTTCTGCCCTAATCACAGGTGTCCTGTATGTTCCTGATTGGTGGTCGTTGAGGTGTCTGCTGATTGGACCAATCAGTGAACATTCCTGTTAATTGCACCACCTGTTATTCGTTTGTTCAATCACACATCCCATTTTATAAAAACCAGACTTGTGTTTGTTGAGAGAGAGAGACTTTTTGCCATATGTGAGTATGGACACGGTGGTGTCCTGTGTGTTGTGTACGCACTAGTTGTTGGTTACCCTATTGGTAACATTATTAGAATATATTTCTTTACCTGAGTGTGGATACTGTTGTATCCGGTGTACTTATTTAATTGCTGAGTACCCTGTTTAGTAGTTTTGTGTTTTTTTGGGAAAAGGGGGGTTTAAGCTAGTTGCCCTTGGGCGTACATTACCCGTAGGAAGAAATCTGTCTATAAACACCAGTTAGACCTGGAGCGGACCACCCACTGTATTTTTGTATGGTAGCAGTAGCCTAGCGGTTCTTCAGGCAGGCTAGATCAGTTTAGGGGGTTTTACACTATTGTTTCATTTCTTGGGTCCTGCTCAGCCCTTTTTCCCAAACCCTTACCGTGTGTTCATAAATAAACACTTTGTGTTTGACGGTAGTTCATGGTAGTTGTGTCTTATTTGTTCTCACTATTCCATGCCACACTTATAATTTACATGAATTTATGTTACGGGTCTCATGTCCATCCACCCTAGATGTTTAGAGCCACGGGGTTCGTAACATAAAGTGGGGGGCTCGTCTGGGATCCTATCTATCCCATGCTACTCATGTAAATTAGTCAGTGTCTGGTTCAGTGTTGAGCTTAGCAGCTGTAACTACCTGTTTTTTTTGTGTTCAGTAGTCGACGGCTCGTGTTGCTAGTAGGATGGCTACTTTTGAGTTGGAGGCATTTTTGGAAAACCCTACGTGGGAGGTTTTTGATAATTGCCGTAGAGTGGATCTACAGGCTTTG
Organism: Coregonus clupeaformis; assembly: GCF_020615455.1. Lineage (NCBI taxonomy): Eukaryota > Metazoa > Chordata > Actinopteri > Salmoniformes > Salmonidae > Coregonus > Coregonus clupeaformis. The sequence goes on from NC_059196.1 coordinate 37,060,105, forward strand.
GCTGACCACTTTTCTGTACCCATACCGAGGGGTTTAGTGAAAGCAGAAGTTAGGGAAGTAGTGTTAGCGATATTGTTAAACGAGCGAGTGCTTGAGTTACCGCCGCCTGAGTCTGCTGCTCCTGTAGGGGATGTGGTTGCTGTTCCTGTAAGCCCATCAGTGTCTGAGGACGAGGCTAAGGCTCCAGCCACATTGCCCCGTTATGACCCACTCTCCCCACTGACTGACAGTGATGCCAGGATCGATGTCCGCTCGACGCGGCTCCAAATGGAGGCGGAAGAGCGGGCACACATCAGGCAAGACAAGCTGGAGATGCGTAAAATGGAACTAGAGGCAGAACAGGAGACGCGTAAGATAGAACAGGAGACGCGTAAGCTAGAGGCAGAACAGGAGACGCGTAAGCTAGAGGCAGAACAGGAGACGCGTAAGATGGAACTGGAGACGCGTAGGCTTGATCAAGAACTGGAGACGCGTAAGATGGAACTGGAGATGCGTAAAATGGAACTAGAGGCAGAAACAGCGAGGTTAGTCTCTGCTCATACTATGCCTGCTAGTGAGCCAGCCTCACCAGCGGTGTCGTCTGCTACATTTGATATTAGTAGACAGATCACCTTGGTACCTGTGTTTAGGGAGTCAGAGGTTGATTCCTATTTCAGTGTGTTTGAGCGTATAGCGGTAGCATTGAAATGGCCCGACGAGGTATGGTGCCTATTACTTCAGTGTAAGCTAACAGGTAAAGCCCAAGAGGTTCTGGCAGCGCTACCTCTTGAAGACAGTTTGAATTATGAGGTGGTCAAAGCTACTGTTCTTCGTGCCTATGAGCTTGTTCCTGAGGCATATCGACAGAGATTTAGGTCTCATAAAAAGTCTCCTACTCAGACTTATGTGGAGTTTGCTAGAGACAAAGGAAATCTGTTTGACAAATGGCACAGTGCTAGTAAGGTAACTGATTTTAACTCTCTACGGGAGTTAATCTTGTTAGAAGAGTTTAAAAATTGTTTACCGGAACGCATTGTAGTTTATCTGAACGAACAGAAAGTATCCTCACTGTCGGAAGCGTCTGTATTGGCAGACGAAGTTTGTGTTGACGCATAAGAGCGTGTTTTCGGCTCGTACGGAGAGCCGGGCTGCGGAGTTGCTAACTTTTAATCCTAGTCGACCAGCAGTACATCCAGCACGCCCAAAAGATGTGCGTCACTGTTTCTATTGTCATAAGGTGGGACATATAGTTAATGATTGCTTTCTGCTTAAACGCAAACCGGGATGCCTCAGCACGCCAGGCCGCCAACGGGTGTTGGGCTGATTCGATGCGGTTGTAGGGCCGGAATCAAGACCGAAGCCTCATAGTGAATGTGGTTTGAAAGTCCCTGTCCCAGATCACAGTTATGAACCGTTCATTTTGAGGGGTTTGTTTCTATATCAGATGATGAAGCGTCTCAGCGTCCAGTTAGAATCCTCAGAGATACTGGTGCGGCGCAGTCGTTCATACTAGCTGATGTGTTGCCCTTGTCCAGTAATACATATTGTGGTTCCAGTGTGTTAGTACAAGGAATTGAAATGGGTTTCGTCCCAGTGCCATTGCACTTTGTGAACGTACACTCTGAGTTAGTCAGTGGATTGTTCAGAGTGGGCGACGTCCTATGTTGCCAGTAAAAGGTGTGACATTTATAATGGGCAACGATATTGCCGGAGGAAAGGTAATACCCATATTGGAGGTATTGGATAAAAGTGACCAGTCTCTCTCCGAGGAGCTGGCACAGGGTTATCCAGATGTGTTCCCCGCTTGTGCTGTCACACGTGCTCAAGCACGACAAGTGGGTGAAGTGGTAGATTTGTCAGACACGATTCTATTCAGAGAGTGTGACCCAGAGGATAGCTCGAGTGCTACCTCTGGTAAGCTGGTGCAGTCTGACCAACAGCCCAGAGAAAGGAAGAAGGATGTGGAACTTGTTGCTGAAGCAATACAGTTACCAGTTACTCGTGAGCAGCTGATCGCTAACCAACAGGTTGACATTAGCCTGGCTAAATGTTTTTCTAGTGTTGTCTCAAAAGACGAGCTAAAGAAGAAAAACATGGCATACTTCATTGATGGTAATCTCCTCATGCGTAAATGGACATCCCATGTTGACGCTGGCGGAGATTGGAATGCTGTTTACCAAATAGTGATTCCTACAGCCTTTCGACAAAATGTTTTATCCCTCGCTCATGATCACCAGTGGTCCGGACATCTGGGAGTCACCAAGACTTATGATCGTGTTTTGCGACATTTCTTTTGGCCTGGCTTAAAACAAGATGTGGCTCAGTTCTGTCGGACTTGCCACACCTGTCAAGTAGTTGGGAAACCGAACCAGGTTATTTCCCCCGCGCCTCTTTGTCCCATACCGGCCATAGGTGAACCATTCGAACATGTGATGGTTGATTGTGTTGGACCATTACCAAAAACAAAATCTGGTAACCAGTTTATGTTGACAATTATGTGTGTGGCCACCAGGTACCCAGAGGCCATTCCTCTGCGAAGGATTACTGCTCCGGTGGTGAGTAAAGCGTTGATCAAATTCTTCTCAACTTTTGGATTACCTAAGGTGATACAAACTGATCAGGGTACGAATTTCCTTTCTAAACTTTTCAAACAAGTGTTAAAATCCTTGTCAGTTACACACCGTGTGTCAAGCGCATATCACCCAGAGTCTCAGGGTGCGCTTGAACGTTGGCATCAGACCCTGAAGTCTATGCTCCGTAAATATTGTTTGGAATCTGAGAAAGATTGGGATGAGGGAGTTCCTCTAGTGTTGTTTGCTGTCCGTGAGACAGTACAGGAATCCCTAGGGTTCAGCCCAGCTGAACTGGTGTTTGGACACACCATGAGAGGACCTATGAAAGTCCTTAAGGATCAGTTTTTGTCACAAGAGTTGTGTGTGAAAGAAAATGTGTTGGACTACGTTAGTCGCTTTCGTGAGCGCCTACATGCTGCCTGTGCTCTAGCAAAGGAAGCGCTGTCTTCCTCACAGAAACGGATGAAACGACACTATGACACACAGGCTGTTTCTCGTTCACTGCAGCCAGGTGACCGAGTTCTTGTGTTGTTGCCTGTGCCAGGAGCGTCATTGTCAGCACGTTTCGCTGGTCCTTATGTCATTGAAAAGAAACTAACTGAAACTGACTATGTGATACAGACTCCTGATAGAAAACGCCAATCTCGTGTGTGCCACGTTAACATGTTGAAGACATACCACAACAGACCCGTTACTCAGGTAGACAGTCCAGAGAAACTGGCCGAGTCGGCTGTCTCTGTTGCTGCTACGGCTGTAGTGGGAGGTCATGTTAATGATGTGGACGGAGATGGTTTGGAGTTGCGCAATACTCAGCAGCAGTGTGCTAGATTGCCCAATTCAGAGATGCTGCTGTCTCTCCCGTCAAGCCTGATTCATTTAACGGACAGACAGTCAGATGATATTGTGAGACTATTACACAGCTTTCCATGTCTTTTTAATGATGTTCCTACATGTACAAATGTGTTAGAACATGACATTAATGTTGGAAACGCTGCACCTATCAAGCAACATCCTTATCGTGTCAACGTCGCTAAGAGAAAGATAATGAGGGGTGAGGTCGGTTATTTGCTGGAGAATAACCTGGCTATGCCAAGTTCAAGTCCTTGGAGTTCTCCGTGCATTCTGGTTCCTAAACCTGATGGGACATCCAGATTATGTACGGACTATCGGAAAGTCAATGCTGTCACAGTGCCCGACTCGTTCCCGTTACCCAGACTGGATGACTGTATTGATACTGTTGGTGCTGCTACCTATGTAACCAAATTAGATCTTCTAAAAAGGTTACTGGCAGGTGCCGTTAACCCCACGTGCCTCCGACATCTCTGCATTTGTGACCCCAGATCACTTCCTACAATATGCTGTCATGGCATTTGGGATGCGAACGCACCAGCCACTTTCCAACGCCTGGTTAACACAGTATTGGCTGGAGTTCCTAATTGTAGTGCTTACCTTGATGATCTGGTCATTTATTCAACTGAGTGGTCTGATCATGTTAACACTCTAAGGGTAGTGTGTGAACGTCTAGCAACCGCTTCTCTAACCCTGAACTTAGCAAAGTGCGAGTTTGGGAAGGCTACTGTTACTTATCTTGGTAAACAGGTCGGCCATGGTCAGGTGCGCCCTGTAGATGCCAAGGTCTCAGCTATAAACGCATTTCCCGCACCTACCACCAGAAGAGAGCTACGCCGTTTTTTAGGGATGGTTGGCTACTACCGTAGTTTCTGTAAAAATTTCTCTGCGGTAGTTGCTCCATTAACGGATTTGCTCAGTCCGGCGAGAAAATTTGTATGGTCTGAAGATTGTTGTACTGCTTTCAACACTGCTAAAGCACTCTTGTGTAGTACTCCTGTTCTTGCTGCGCCAGATTTTGAGCGGCCGTTTAAACTGGAGGTAGATGCAAGTGCCAGAGGTGCTGGTGCTGTTCTACTGCAGCAAGACCAGAGTGGAGTGGACCATCCTGTCTGTTATTTTTCACGGAAATTTAACAAATGTCAGACAAACTATTCCACCATTGAACAAGAAGCTCTAGCTTTGTTGTTAGCTCTGCAGTACTTTGAAGTTTATGTTGGTTCCAGTGCATTACCAGTGGTAGTGTATACTGACCATAACCCCTTAGTTTTTCTCCACCGGATGTACAACCAGAACCAACGCCTTATGCGTTGGGCACTTGTCGTGCAAAATTATAATTTGGAGATCCGCCACAAAAAGGGGTTAGATAATGTGTTGGCAGATGCTTTGTCTCGTGTGTAATGATCTAGGTTTTTTTTTTTATCCCGATAGGATGATTTGTGAATTTGGGTGTTGTGATAGTACGTGTGTCGCAAACCATTTTGGTTTGCTCTTTTAAGGGTGGGAGTGTTACGGATACAGGTATCCTGTGTTTTTGTGTGTTCCTACTCTTTCTGTCCTAATCACAGGTGTCCTGTATGTTCCTGATTGGTGGTCGTTGAGGTGTCTGCTGATTGGACCAATCAGTGAACATTCCTGTTAATTGCACCACCTGTTATTCGTTTGTTCAATCACACATCCCATTTTATAAAAACCAGACTTGTGTTTGTTGCAGGAGAGAGAGACTTTTGCCATATGTGAGTATGGACACGGTGGTGTCCTGTGTGTTGTGTACGCACTAAGTTGTTGGTTACCCTATTGGTAACATTATTAGAATATATTTCTTTACCTGAGTGTGGATACTGTTGTATCCGGTGTACTTATTTAATTGCTGAGTACCCTGTTTAGTAGTTTTGTGTGTTTTTTGGGAAAAGGGGGTTTAAGCTAGTTGCCCTTGGGCGTACATTACCCGTAGGGAAGAAATCTGTCTATAAACACCAGTTAGACCTGAGCGGACCACCCACTGTATTTTTGTATGGTAGCAGTAGCCTAGCGGTTCTTCAGGCAGGCTAGATCAGTTTAGGGGGTTTTACACTATTGTTTCATTTCTTGGGTCCTGCTCAGCCCTTTTTCCCAAACCCTTACCGTGTGTTCATAAATAAACACTTTGTGTTTGACGGTAGTTCATGGTAGTTGTGTCTTATTTGTTCTCACTATTCCATGCCACACTTATAATTTACATGAATTTATGTTACGGGTCTCATGTCCATCCACCCTAGATGTTTAGAGCCACGGGGTTCGTAACACATAGTATAATGTAGTTAATCTACACAATAGTATAATGTAATTAATCTACACAATAGTATAATGTAGTTAATCTATACCATATTATAATGTAGTTAATCTACACCATAGTATATTGTAGTTAATCTATACCATAGTATATTATAGTTAATCTATACCATAGTATAATGTAGTTAATCTACACAATAGTATAATGTAATTAATCTACACAATAGTATAATGTAGTTAATCTACACCATATTATAATGTAGTTAATCTATACCATAGTATAATGTAATTAATCTACACCATAGTATAATGTAGTTAATCTACACCATAGTATAATGTAGTTAATCTATACCATAGTATAATGTAGTTAATCTATACCATAGTATAATGTAGTTAATCTATACCATATTATAATGTAGTTAATCTACACCATAGTATATTGTAGTTAATCTACACTATAGTATATTGTAGTTAATCTACACCATAGTATATTGTAGTTAATCTATACCATAGTATATTATAGTTAATCTATACCATAGTATAATGTAGTTAATCTACACAATAGTATAATGTAATTAATCTACACAATAGTATAATGTAGTTAATCTATACCATATTATAATGTAGTTAATCTACACCATAGTATATTGTAGTTAATCTATACCATAGTATATTATAGTTAATCTATACCATAGTATAATGTAGTTAATCTACACAATAGTATAATGTAATTAATCTACACAATAGTATAATGTAGTTAATCTACACCATATTATAATGTAGTTAATCTATACCATAGTATAATGTAATTAATCTACACCATAGTATATTGTAGTTAATCTACACCATAGTATATTGTAGTTAATCTACACCATAGTATATTGTAGTTAATCTATACCATAGTATATTATAGTTAATCTATACCATAGTATAATGTAGTTAATCTACACAATAGTATCATGTAATTAATCTACACCATAGTATAATGTAATTAATCTACACCATAGTATTATGTAATTAATCTACACCATAGTATAATGTAATTAATCTACACCATAGTATAATGTAGTTAATCTATACCATAGTATAATGTAATTAATCTACACCATAGTATAATGTAATTAATCTACACCATAGTATAATGTAATTAATCTACACCATAGTATAATGTAGTTAATCTATACCATATTATAATGTAGTTAATCTATACCATAGTATAATGGAATTAATCTATACCATAGTATATACTAACTGTAAGTCGCTCTGGATAAGAGCGTCTGCTAAATGACTAAAATGTAAATGTATATTATAGTTAATCTATACCATAGTATAATGTAGTTAATCTATACTATAGTATATTGTAGTTAATCTATACCATAGTATAATGTAGTTAATCTATAACATAGTATATTGTAGTTAATCTATACCATAGTATATTGTAATTAATTTACACCATAGTATATTGTAGTTAATCTATACCATAGTATATTGTAGTTAATCTATACCATAGTATATTGTAATTAATCTACACCATAGTATAATGTAATTAATCTACACCATAGTATAATGTAGTTAATCTATACCATAGTATAATGTAATTAATCTACACCATAGTATAATGTAGTTAATCTACACCATAGTATAATGTAGTTAATCTATACCATAGTATAATGTAGTTAATCTATACCATATTATAATGTAGTTAATCTACACCATAGTATATTGTAGTTAATCTACACCATAGTATATTGTAGTTAATCTACACCATAGTATATTGTAGTTAATCTATACCATAGTATATTATAGTTAATCTATACCATAGTATAATGTAGTTAATCTACACAATAGTATAATGTAATTAATCTACACAATAGTATAATGTAGTTAATCTATACCATATTATAATGTAGTTAATCTACACCATAGTATATTGTAGTTAATCTATACCATAGTATATTATAGTTAATCTATACCATAGTATAATGTAGTTAATCTACACAATAGTATCATGTAATTAATCTACACCATAGTATAATGTAATTAATCTACACCATAGTATTATGTAATTAATCTACACCATAGTATAATGTAATTAATCTACACCATAGTATAATGTAGTTAATCTATACCATAGTATAATGTAATTAATCTACACCATAGTATAATGTAATTAATCTACACCATAGTATAATGTAATTAATCTACACCATAGTATAATGTAGTTAATCTATACCATATTATAATGTAGTTAATCTATACCATAGTATAATGGAATTAATCTATACCATAGTATATACTAACTGCAAGTCGCTCTGGATAAGAGCGTCTGCAAAATGACTAAAATGTAAATGTATATTATAGTTAATCTATACCATAGTATAATGTAGTTAATCTATACTATAGTATATTGTAGTTAATCTATACCATAGTATAATGTAGTTAATCTATAACATAGTATATTGTAGTTAATCTATACCATAGTATATTGTAATTAATTTACACCATAGTATATTGTAGTTAATCTATACCATAGTATATTGTAGTTAATCTATACCATAGTATATTGTAATTAATCTACACCATAGTATAATGTAATTAATCTACACCATAGTATAATGTAGTTAATCTATACCATAGTATAATGTAATTAATCTACACCATAGTATAATGTAATTAATCTACACCATAGTATAATGTAGTTAATCTACACCATATTATAATGTAGTTAATCTACACCATAGTATATTGTAGTTAATCTACACCATAGTATATTGTAGTTAATCTACACCATAGTATATTGTAGTTAATCTATACCATAGTATATTATAGTTAATCTATACCATAGTATAATGTAGTTAATCTACACAATAGTATAATGTAATTAATCTACACAATAGTATAATGTAGTTAATCTATACCATATTATAATGTAGTTAATCTACACCATAGTATATTGTAGTTAATCTATACCATAGTATATTATAGTTAATCTATACCATAGTATAATGTAGTTAATCTACACAATAGTATAATGTAATTAATCTACACAATAGTATAATGTAGTTAATCTAAACCATATTATAATGTAGTTAATCTATACCATAGTATAATGTAATTAATCTACACCATAGTATATTGTAGTTAATCTACACCATAGTATATTGTAGTTAATCTACACCATAGTATATTGTAGTTAATCTATACCATAGTATATTATAGTTAATCTATACCATAGTATAATGTAGTTAATCTACACAATAGTATCATGTAATTAATCTACACCATAGTATAATGTAATTAATCTACACCATAGTATATTGTAGTTAATCTACACCATAGTATATTGTAGTTAATCTACACCATAGTATATTGTAGTTAATCTATACCATAGTATATTATAGTTAATCTATACCATAGTATAATGTAGTTAATCTACACAATAGTATCATGTAATTAATCTACACCATAGTATAATGTAATTAATCTACACCATAGTATTATGTAATTAATCTACACCATAGTATAATGTAATTAATCTACACCATAGTATAATGTAGTTAATCTATACCATAGTATAATGTAATTAATCTACACCATAGTATAATGTAATTAATCTACACCATAGTATAATGTAATTAATCTACACCATAGTATAATGTAGTTAATCTATACCATATTATAATGTAGTTAATCTATACCATAGTATAATGGAATTAATCTATACCATAGTATATACTAACTGTAAGTCGCTCTGGATAAGAGCGTCTGCTAAATGACTAAAATGTAAATGTATATTATAGTTAATCTATACCATAGTATAATGTAGTTAATCTATACTATAGTATATTGTAGTTAATCTATACCATAGTATAATGTAGTTAATCTATAACATAGTATATTGTAGTTAATCTATACCATAGTATATTGTAATTAATTTACACCATAGTATATTGTAGTTAATCTATACCATAGTATATTGTAGTTAATCTATACCATAGTATATTGTAATTAATCTACACCATAGTATAATGTAATTAATCTACACCATAGTATAATGTAGTTAATCTATACCATAGTATAATGTAATTAATCTACACCATAGTATAATGTAATTAATCTACACCATAGTATAATGTAGTTAATCTACACCATAATATAATGTAGTTAATCTATACCATAGTATAATGTAGTTAATCTATACCATAGTATAATGTAGTTAATCTATACCATATTATAATGTAGTTAATCTACACCATAGTATATTGTAGTTAATCTACACCATAGTATATTGTAGTTAATCTACACCATAGTATATTGTAGTTAATCTATACCATAGTATATTATAGTTAATCTATACCATAGTATAATGTAGTTAATCTACACAATAGTATAATGTAATTAATCTACACAATAGTATAATGTAGTTAATCTATACCATATTATAATGTAGTTAATCTACACCATAGTATATTGTAGTTAATCTATACAATAGTATATTATAGTTAATCTATACCATAGTATAATGTAGTTAATCTATACTATAGTATATTGTAGTTAATCTATACCATAGTATAATGTAGTTAATCTATAACATAGTATATTGTAGTTAATCTATACCATAGTATATTGTAATTAATTTACACCATAGTATATTGTAGTTAATCTATACCATAGTATATTGTAGTTAATCTATACCATAGTATATTGTAATTAATCTACACCATAGTATAATGTAATTAATCTACACCATAGTATAATGTAGTTAATCTATACCATAGTATAATGTAATTAATCTACACCATAGTATAATGTAATTAATCTACACCATAGTATAATGTAGTTAATCTACACCATAGTATAATGTAGTTAATCTATACCATAGTATAATGTAGTTAATCTATACCATATTATAATGTAGTTAATCTACACCATAGTATATTGTAGTTAATCTACACCATAGTATATTGTAGTTAATCTACACCATAGTATATTGTAGTTAATCTATACCATAGTATATTATAGTTAATCTATACCATAGTATAATGTAGTTAATCTACACAATAGTATAATGTAATTAATCTACACAATAGTATAATGTAGTTAATCTATACCATATTATAATGTAGTTAATCTACACCATAGTATATTGTAGTTAATCTATACCATAGTATATTATAGTTAATCTATACCATAGTATAATGTAGTTAATCTACACAATAGTATCATGTAATTAATCTATACCATAGTATAATGTAATTAATCTACACCATAGTATTATGTAATTAATCTACACCATAGTATAATGTAATTAATCTACACCATAGTATAATGTAGTTAATCTACACCATAGTATAATGTAATTAATCTACACCATAGTATAATGTAGTTAATCTATACCATATTATAATGTAGTTAATCTATACCATAGTATAATGGAATTAATCTATACCATAGTATATACTAACTGCAAGTCGCTCTGGATAAGAGCGTCTGCTAAATGACTAAAATGTAAATGTATATTTTAGTTAATCTATACCATAGTATAATGTAGTTAATCTATACTATAGTATATTGTAGTTAATCTATACCATAGTATAATGTAGTTAATCTATAACATAGTATATTGTAGTTAATCTATACCATAGTATATTGTAATTAATTTACACCATAGTATATTGTAGTTAATCTATACCATAGTATATTGTAGTTAATCTATACCATAGTATATTGTAATTAATCTACACCATAGTATAATGTAATTAATCTACACCATAGTATAATGTAGTTAATCTATACCATAGTATAATGTAATTAATCTACACCATAGTATAATGTAATTAATCTACACCATAGTATAATGTAGTTAATCTACACCATATTATAATGTAGTTAATCTATACCATAGTATAATGTAGTTAATCTATACCATAGTATAATGTAGTTAATCTATACCATATTATAATGTAGTTAATCTACACCATAGTATATTGTAGTTAATCTACACCATAGGATATTGTAGTTAATCTACACCATAGTATATTGTAGTTAATCTATACCATAGTATATTATAGTTAATCTATACCATAGTATAATGTAGTTAATCTACACAATAGTATAATGTAATTAATCTACACAATAGTATAATGTAGTTAATCTATACCATATTATAATGTAGTTAATCTACACCATAGTATATTGTAGTTAATCTATACCATAGTATATTATAGTTAATCTATACCATAGTATAATGTAGTTAATCTACACAATAGTATAATGTAATTAATCTACACAATAGTATAATGTAGTTAATCTACACCATATTATAATGTAGTTAATCTATACCATAGTATAATGTAATTAATCTACACCATAGTATATTGTAGTTAATCTACACCATAGTATATTGTAGTTAATCTACACCATAGTATATTGTAGTTAATCTATACCATAGTATATTATAGTTAATCTATACCATAGTATAATGTAGTTAATCTATACCATAGTATATTATAGTTAATCTATACCATAGTATAATGTAGTTAATCTACACAATAGTATCATGTAATTAATCTACACCATAGTATAATGTAATTAATCTACACCATAGTATTATGTAATTAATCTACACCATAGTATAATGTAATTAATCTACACCATAGTATAATGTAGTTAATCTATACCATAGTATAATGTAATTAATCTACACCATAGTATAATGTAATTAATCTACACCATAGTATAATGTAATTAATCTACACCATAGTATAATGTAGTTAATCTATACCATATTATAATGTAGTTAATCTATACCATAGTATAATGGAATTAATCTATACCATAGTATATACTAACTGTAAGTCGCTCTGGATAAGAGCGTCTGCTAAATGACTAAAATGTAAATGTATATTATAGTTAATCTATACCATAGTATAATGTAGTTAATCTATACTATAGTATATTGTAGTTAATCTATACCATAGTATAATGTAGTTAATCTATAACATAGTATATTGTAGTTAATCTATACCATAGTATATTGTAATTAATTTACACCATAGTATATTGTAGTTAATCTATACCATAGTATATTGTAGTTAATCTATACCATAGTATATTGTAATTAATCTACACCATAGTATAATGTAATTAATCTACACCATAGTATAATGTAGTTAATCTATACCATAGTATAATGTAATTAATCTACACCATAGTATAATGTAATTAATCTACACCATAGTATAATGTAGTTAATCTACACCATAATATAATGTAGTTAATCTATACCATAGTATAATGTAGTTGATCTATACCATAGTATAATGTAGTTAATCTATACCATATTATAATGTAGTTAATCTACACCATAGTATATTGTAGTTAATCTACACCATAGTATATTGTAGTTAATCTACACCATAGTATATTGTAGTTAATCTATACCATAGTATATTATAGTTAATCTATACCATAGTATAATGTAGTTAATCTACACAATAGTATAATGTAATTAATCTACACAATAGTATAATGTAGTTAATCTATACCATATTATAATGTAGTTAATCTACACCATAGTATATTGTAGTTAATCTATACAATAGTATATTATAGTTAATCTATACCATAGTATAATGTAGTTAATCTACACAATAGTATAATGTAATTAATCTACACAATAGTATAATGTAGTTAATCTACACCATATTATAATGTAGTTAATCTATACCATAGTATAATGTAATTAATCTACACCATAGTATATTGTAGTTAATCTACACCATAGTATATTGTAGATAATCTACACCATAGTATATTGTAGTTAATCTATACCATAGTATATTATAGTTAATCTATACCATAGTATAATGTAGTTAATCTACACAATAGTATCATGTAATTAATCTACACCATAGTATAATGTAATTAATCTACACCATAGTATTATGTAATTAATCTACACCATAGTATAATGTAATTAATCTACACCATAGTATAATGTAGTTAATCTATACCATAGTATAATGTAATTAATCTACACCATAGTATAATGTAATTAATCTACACCATAGTATATTGTAGTTAATCTATACCATAGTATATTGTAGTTAATCTATACCATAGTATATTGTAATTAATCTACACCATAGTATAATGTAATTAATCTACACCATAGTATAATGTAGTTAATCTATACCATAGTATAATGTAATTAATCTACACCATAGTATAATGTAATTAATCTACACCATAGTATAATGTAGTTAATCTACACCATAATATAATGTAGTTAATCTATACCATAGTATAATGTAGTTAATCTATACCATATTATAATGTAGTTAATCTATACCATATTATAATTTAGTTAATCTACACCATAGTATATTGTAGTTAATCTACACCATTGTATATTGTAGTTAATCTACACCATAGTATATTGTAGTTAATCTATACCATAGTATATTATAGTTAATCTATACCATAGTATAATGTAGTTAATCTACACAATAGTATAATGTAATTAATCTACACAATAGTATAATGTAGTTAATCTATACCATATTATAATGTAGTTAATCTACACCATAGTATATTGTAGTTAATCTATACCATAGTATATTATAGTTAATCTATACCATAGTATAATGTAGTTAATCTACACAATAGTATAATGTAATTAATCTACACAATAGTATAATGTAGTTAATCTACACCATATTATAATGTAGTTAATCTATACCATAGTATAATGTAATTAATCTACACCATAGTATATTGTAGTTAATCTACACCATAGTATATTGTAGTTAATCTACACCATAGTATATTGTAGTTAATCTATACCATAGTATATTATAGTTAATTTATACCATAGTATAATGTAGTTAATCTACACAATAGTATCATGTAATTAATCTACACCATAGTATAATGTAATTAATCTACACCATAGTATTATGTAATTAATCTACACCATAGTATAATGTAATTAATCTACACCATAGTATAATGTAGTTAATCTATACCATAGTATAATGTAATTAATCTACACCATAGTATAATGTAATTAATCTACACCATAGTATAATGTAATTAATCTACACCATAGTATATTGTAGTTAATCTATACCATATTATAATGTAGTTAATCTATACCATAGTATAATGTAATTAATCTACACCATAGTATAATGTAATTAATCTACACCATAGTATAATGTAGTTAATCTATACCATAGTATAATGTAGTTAATCTATACCATAGTATAATGTAGTTAATCTATACCATAGTATATTGTAATTAATCTACACCATAGTATAATGTAATTAATTTACACCATAGTATATTGTAGTTAATCTATACAATAGTATAATGTAATTAATCTACACCATAGTATAATGTAGTTAATCTACACCATAGTATATTGTAGTTAATCTATACCATAGTATAATGTAGTTAATCTACACCATAGTATCATGTAATTAATCTACACCATAGTATATTGTAGTTAATCTATACCATAGTATATTGTAGTTAATCTATACCATAATATATTGTAGTTAATCTATACCATAGTATATTGTAGTTAATCTACACCATAGTATATTGTAGTTAATCTACACCATAGTATAATGTAGTTAATCTACACCATAGTATATTGTAGTTAATCTATACCATAGTATAATGTAGTTAATCTACACCATAGTATCATGTAATTAATCTACACCATAGTATATTGTAGTTAATCTATACCATAGTATATTGTAGTTAATCTATACCATAATATATTGTAGTTAATCTATACCATAGTATATTGTAGTTAATCTATACCATAGTATAATGTAATTAATCTACACCATAGTATAATGTAGTTAATCTACACCATAGTATATTGTAGTTAATCTATACCATAGTATATTGTAGTTAATCTACACCATAGTATCATGTAATTAATCTACACCATAGTATATTGTAGTTAATCTATACCATAGTATATTGTAGTTAATCTATACCATAGTATATTGTAGTTAATCTATACCATAGTATATTGCAGTTAATCTATACAATAGTATATTGTAGTTAACCTACACCATAGTATATTATAGTTAATCTATACCATAGTATAATGTAATTAATCTACACCATAGTATAATGTAGTTAATCTACACCATAGTATATTGTAGTTAATCTATACCATAGTATATTGTAGTTAATCTATACCATAGTATAATGTAATTAATTTACACCATAGTATATTGTAGTTAATCTATACAATAGTATAATGTAATTAATCTACACCATAGTATAATGTAATTAATCTATACCATAGTATATTGTAGTTAATCTATACCATAGTATAATGTAATTAATTTACACCATAGTATATTGTAGTTAATCTATACCATAGTATATTGTAGTTAATCTATACCATAGTATAATGTAATTAATTTACACCATAGTATATTGTAGTTAATCTATACCATAGTATATTGTAGTTAATCTATACCATAGTATAATGTAATTAATTTACACCATAGTTAAATGTAGTTAATCTATACAATAGTATAATGTAATTAATCTACACCCTAGTATAATGTAGTTAATCTATACCATAGTATAATGTAGTTAATCTATACTATAGTATATTGTAATTAATCTACACCATAGTATAATGTAGTTAATCTACACAATAGTATAATGTAATTAATCTACACAATAGTATAATGTAGTTAATCTATACCATATTATAATGTAGTTAATCTACACCATAGTATATTGTAGTTAATCTATACCATAGTATATTATAGTTAATCTATACCATAGTATAATGTAGTTAATCTACACAATAGTATAATGTAATTAATCTACACAATAGTATAATGTAGTTAATCTACACCATATTATAATGTAGTTAATCTATACCATAGTATAATGTAATTAATCTACACCATAGTATATTGTAGTTAATCTACACCATAGTATATTGTAGTTAATCTACACCATAGTATATTGTAGTTAATCTATACCATAGTATATTATAGTTAATTTATACCATAGTATAATGTAGTTAATCTACACAATAGTATCATGTAATTAATCTACACCATAGTATAATGTAATTAATCTACACCATAGTATTATGTAATTAATCTACACCATAGTATAATGTAATTAATCTACACCATAGTATAATGTAGTTAATCTATACCATAGTATAATGTAATTAATCTACACCATAGTATAATGTAATTAATCTACACCATAGTATAATGTAATTAATCTACACCATAGTATATTGTAGTTAATCTATACCATAGTATAATGTAGTTAATCTATACCATAGTATAATGTAATTAATCTACACCATAGTATAATGTAATTAATCTACACCATAGTATAATGTAGTTAATCTATACCATAGTATAATGTAGTTAATCTATACCATAGTATAATGTAGTTAATCTATACCATAGTATATTGTAATTAATCTACACCATAGTATAATGTAATTAATTTACACTATAGTATATTGTAGTTAATCTATACAATAGTATAATGTAATTAATCTACACCATAGTATAATGTAGTTAATCTACACCATAGTATATTGTAGTTAATCTATACCATAGTATAATGTAGTTAATCTACACCATAGTATCATGTAATTAATCTACACCATAGTATATTGTAGTTAATCTATACCATAGTATATTGTAGTTAATCTATACCATAATATATTGTAGTTAATCTATACCATAGTATATTGTAGTTAATCTACACCATAGTATATTGTAGTTAATCTACACCATAGTATAATGTAATTAATCTACACCATAGTATAATGTAGTTAATCTACACCATAGTATATTGTAGTTAATCTATACCATAGTATATTGTAGTTAATCTACACCATAGTATCATGTAATTAATCTACACCATAGTATATTGTAGTTAATCTATACCATAGTATATTGTAGTTAATCTATACCATAGTATATTGTAGTTAATCTATACCATAGTATATTGTAGTTAATCTACACCATAGTATATTGTAGTTAATCTATACCATAGTATAGTGTAGTTAATCTATACCATAGTATATTGCAGTTAATCTATACAATAGTATATTGTAGTTAACCTACACCATAGTATATTATAGTTAATCTATACCATAGTATAATGTAATTAATCTACACCATAGTATAATGTAGTTAATCTACACCATAGTATATTGTAGTTAATCTATACCATAGTATATTGTAGTTAATCTATACCATAGTATAATGTAATTAATTTACACCATAGTATATTGTAGTTAATCTATACAATAGTATAATGTAATTAATCTACACCATAGTATAATGTAATTAATCTATACCATAGTATATTGTAGTTAATCTATACCATAGTATAATGTAATTAATTTACACCATAGTATATTGTAGTTAATCTATACCATAGTATATTGTAGTTAATCTATACCATAGTATAATGTAATTAATTTACACCATAGTATATTGTAGTTAATCTATACCATAGTATATTGTAGTTAATCTATACCATGTATAATGTAATTAATTTACACCATAGTTAAATGTAGTTAATCTATACAATAGTATAATGTAATTAATCTACACCATAGTATAATGTAGTTAATCTATACCATAGTATAATGTAGTTAATCTATACTATAGTATATTGTAATTAATCTACACCATAGTATAATGTAGTTAATCTATACTATAGTATATTGTAGTTAATCTATACCATAGTATAATGTAATTAATTTACACCATAGTATATTGTAGTTAATCTATACAATAGTATAATGTAATTAATCTACACCATAGTATAATGTAGTTAATCTATACAATAGTATAATGTAATTAATCTACACCATAGTATAATGTAGTTAATCTATACCATATTATAATGTAGTTAATCTATACCATAGTATAATGTAGTTAATCTATACCATAGTATAATGTAATTAATCTACACCATAGTATAATGTAGTTAATCTATACCATAGTATAATGTAGTTAATCTATACCATAGTATATTATAGTTAATCTATACTATAGTATATTGTAATTAATCTACACCATAGTATATTGTAATTAATCTACACCATAGTATAATGTAATTAATCTACACCATAGTATAATGTAGTTAATCTATAACATAGTATAATGTAGTTAATCTATACCATAGTATAATGTAATTAATCTACACCATAGTATAATGTAATTAATCTACACCATAGTATAATGTAGTTAATCTACACCATAGTATATTGTAGTTAATCTACACCATAGTATAATGTAGTTAATCTACATTTACATTACATTTACATTTTAGTCATTTAGCAGACGCTCTTATCCAGAGCGACTTACAGTTAGTGCATACATAATTTTTTTATCGAACCCACAACCCTGGCGTTGCAAACACCATGCTCTATCAACTGAGCTACATCCCTGCCGGCCATTCCCTCCCCTACCCTGGACGACGCTGGGCCAATTGTGCTGCGCCGCCCCATGGGTCTCCCGGTCGCGGCCGGCTACGACAGAGCCTGGATTCGAACCAGGATCTCTAGTGGCACAGCTAGCACTGGGATGCAGTGCCTTAGACCACTGCGCCACTCGGGAATCTACACCATAGTATCATGTAATTAATCTACACCATAGTATTATGTAATTAATCTACACCATAGTATAATGTAATTAATCTACACCATAGTATAATGTAATTAATCTACACCATAGTATAATGTAATTAATCTACACCATAGTATAATGTAGTTAATCTATACCATAGTATAATGTAGTTAATCTATACCATGGTATATTGTAGTTAATCTACACCATAGTATAATGTAATTAATCTACACCATAGTATAATGTAGTTAATCTACACCATAGTATATTGTAGTTAATCTATACCATAGTATATTGTAGTTAATCTACACCATAGTATCATGTAATTAATCTACACCATAGTATATTGTAGTTAATCTATACCATAGTATATTGTAGTTAATCTACACCATAGTATATTGTAGTTAATCTATACCATAGTATAGTGTAGTTAATCTATACCATAGTATATTGCAGTTAATCTATACAATAGTATATTGTAGTTAACCTACACCATAGTATATTATAGTTAATCTATACCATAGTATAATGTAATTAATCTACACCATAGTATAATGTAATTAATCTACACCATAGTATAATGTAGTTAATCTATACCATAGTATATTGTAGTTAATCTATACCATAGTATATTGTAGTTAATCTACACCATAGTATATTGTAGTTAATCTATACCATAGTATATTGTAGTTAATCTATACCATAGTATATTGCAGTTAATCTATACCATAGTATATTGTAGTTAATCTACACCATAGTATATTATAGTTAATCTATACCATAGTATAATGTAATTAATCTACACCATAGTATAATGTAGTTAATCTACACCATAGTATGTTGTAGTTAATCTATACCATAGTATATTGTAGTTAATCTATACCATAGTATAATGTAATTAATTTACACCATAGTATATTGTAGTTAATCTATACAATAGTATAATGTAATTAATCTACACCATAGTATAATGTAATTAATCTATACCATAGTATATTGTAGTTAATCTATACCATAGTATAATGTAATTAATTTACACCATAGTATATTGTAGTTAATCTATACCATAGTATATTGTAGTTAATCTATACCATAGTATAATGTAATTAATTTACACCATAGTATATTGTAGTTAATCTATACCATAGTATATTGTAGTTAATCTATACCATAGTATAATGTAATTAATTTACACCATAGTATATTGTAGTTAATCTATACCATAGTATATTGTAGTTAATCTATACCATAGTATAATGTAATTAATTTACACCATAGTATATTGTAGTTAATCTATACAATAGTATAATGTAGTTAAACTATACAATAGTATAATGTAATTAATCTACACCATAGTATAATGTAGTTAATCTATACCATAGTATAATGTAGTTAATCTATACTATAGTATATTGTAATTAATCTACACCATAGTATAATGTAGTTAATCTATACTATAGTATATTGTAGTTAATCTATACCATAGTATAATGTAATTAATTTACACCATAGTATATTGTAGTTAATCTATACAATAGTATAATGTAATTAATCTACACCATAGTATAATGTAGTTAATCTATACAATAGTATAATGTAATTAATCTACATCATAGTATAATGTAGTTAATCTATACCATAGTATAATGTAGTTAATCTATACCATAGTATAATGTAGTTAATCTATACCATAGTATAATGTAATTAATCTACACCATAGTATAATGTAGTTAATCTATACCATAGTATAATGTAGTTAATCTATACCATAGTATATTATAGTTAATCTATACTATAGTATATTGTAATTAATCTACACCATAGTATATTGTAATTAATCTACACCATAGTATAATGTAATTAATCTACACCATAGTATAATGTAGTTAATCTATAACATAGTATAATGTAGTTAATCTATACCATAGTATAATGTAATTAATCTACACCATAGTATAATGTAATTAATCTATACCATAGTATAATGTAGTTAATCTATACCATAGTATATTGTAGTTAATCTACACCATAGTATAATGTAGTTAATCTACACCATAGTATAATGTAGTTAATCTATAACATAGTATAATGTAGTTAATCTACACCATAGTATATTGTAGTTAATCTATACCATAGTATAATGTAGTTAATCTATACCATAGTATATTGTAGTTAATCTATACCATAGTATATTGTAGTTAATCTATACACTAGTATAATGTAGTTAATCTATACCATAGTATATTGTAGTTAATCTATACCATATTATAATGTAGTTAATCTATACCATAGTATAATGTAATTAATCTATACCATAGTATAATGTAATTAATTTACACCATAGTATAATGTAATTAATCTACACCATAGTATAATGTAGTTAATCTACACCATAGTATAATGTAGTTAATCTATACAATAGTATAATGTAATTAATTTACACCATAGTATAATGTAGTTAATCTACACCATAGTATAATGTAGTTAATCTACACCATAGTATAATGTAGTTAATCTATACTATAGTATATTGTAATTAATCTATACCATATTATAATGTAGTTAATCTACACCATAGTATATTGTAGTTAATCTACACCATAGTATATTGTAGTTAATCTACACCATAGTATATTGTAGTTAATCTATACCATAGTATATTATAGTTAATCTATACCATAGTATAATGTAGTTAATCTACACAATAGTATAATGTAATTAATCTACACAATAGTATAATGTAGTTAATCTATACCATATTATAATGTAGTTAATCTACACCATAGTATATTGTAGTTAATCTATACCATAGTATATTATAGTTAATCTATACCATAGTATAATGTAGTTAATCTACACAATAGTATAATGTAATTAATCTACACAATAGTATAATGTAGTTAATCTACACCATATTATAATGTAGTTAATCTATACCATAGTATAATGTAATTAATCTACACCATAGTATATTGTAGTTAATCTACACCATAGTATATTGTAGTTAATCTACACCATAGTATATTGTAGTTAATCTATACCATAGTATATTATAGTTAATTTATACCATAGTATAATGTAGTTAATCTACACAATAGTATCATGTAATTAATCTACACCATAGTATAATGTAATTAATCTACACCATAGTATTATGTAATTAATCTACACCATAGTATAATGTAATTAATCTACACCATAGTATAATGTAGTTAATCTATACCATAGTATAATGTAATTAATCTACACCATAGTATAATGTAATTAATCTACACCATAGTATAATGTAATTAATCTACACCATAGTATATTGTAGTTAATCTATACCATAGTATAATGTAGTTAATATATACCATAGCATAATGTAATTAATCTACACCATAGTATAATGTAATTAATCTACACCATAGTATAATGTAGTTAATCTATACCATAGTATAATGTAGTTAATCTATACCATAGTATAATGTAGTTAATCTATACCATAGTATATTGTAATTAATCTACACCATAGTATAATGTAATTAATCTACACCATAGTATATTGTAGTTAATCTATACCATAGTATAATGTAGTTAATCTATACCATAGTATATTGTAGTTAATCTATACCATAATATATTGTAGTTAATCTATACCATAGTATATTGTAGTTAATCTACACCATAGTATATTGTAGTTAATCTACACCATAGTATAATGTAATTAATCTACACCATAGTATAATGTAGTTAATCTACACCATAGTATATTGTAGTTAATCTATACCATAGTATATTGTAGTTAATCTACACCATAGTATCATGTAATTAATCTACACCATAGTATATTGTAGTTAATCTATACCATAGTATATTGTAGTTAATCTATACCATAGTATATTGTAGTTAATCTATACCATAGTATATTGTAGTTAATCTACACCATAGTATATTGTAGTTAATCTATACCATAGTATAGTGTAGTTAATCTATACCATAGTATATTGCAGTTAATCTATACAATAGTATATTGTAGTTAACCTACACCATAGTATATTATAGTTAATCTATACCATAGTATAATGTAATTAATCTACACCATAGTATAATGTAGTTAATCTACACCATAGTATATTGTAGTTAATCTATACCATAGTATATTGTAGTTAATCTATACCATAGTATAATGTAATTAATTTACACCATAGTATATTGTAGTTAATCTATACAATAGTATAATGTAATTAATCTACACCATAGTATAATGTAATTAATCTATACCATAGTATATTGTAGTTAATCTATACCATAGTATAATGTAATTAATTTACACCATAGTATATTGTAGTTAATCTATACCATAGTATATTGTAGTTAATCTATACCATAGTATAATGTAATTAATTTACACCATAGTATATTGTAGTTAATCTATACCATAGTATATTGTAGTTAATCTATACCATAGTATAATGTAATTAATTTACACCATAGTTAAATGTAGTTAATCTATACAATAGTATAATGTAATTAATCTACACCATAGTATAATGTAGTTAATCTATACCATAGTATAATGTAGTTAATCTATACTATAGTATATTGTAAATAATCTACACCATAGTATAATGTAGTTAATCTACACAATAGTATAATGTAATTAATCTACACAATAGTATAATGTAGTTAATCTATACCATATTATAATGTAGTTAATCTACACCATAGTATATTGTAGTTAATCTATACCATAGTATATTATAGTTAATCTATACCATAGTATAATGTAGTTAATCTACACAATAGTATAATGTAATTAATCTACACAATAGTATAATGTAGTTAATCTACACCATATTATAATGTAGTTAATCTATACCATAGTATAATGTAATTAATCTACACCATAGTATAATGTAATTAATCTACACCATAGTATAATGTAGTTAATCTATACCATAGTATAATGTAATTAATCTACACCATAGTATAATGTAATTAATCTACACCATAGTATAATGTAATTAATCTACACCATAGTATATTGTAGTTAATCTATACCATAGTATAATGTAGTTAATCTATACCATAGTATAATGTAATTAATCTACACCATAGTATAATGTAATTAATCTACACCATAGTATAATGTAGTTAATCTATACCATAGTATAATGTAGTTAATCTATACCATAGTATAATGTAGTTAATCTATACCATAGTATATTGTAATTAATCTACACCATAGTATAATGTAATTAATCTACACCATAGTATAATGTAGTTAATCTATACCATAGTATAATGTAATTAATCTACACCATAGTATAATGTAATTAATCTACACCATAGTATAATGTAATTAATCTACACCATAGTATATTGTAGTTAATCTATACCATATTATAATGTAGTTAATCTATACCATAGTATAATGTAATTAATCTACACCATAGTATAATGTAATTAATCTACACCATAGTATAATGTAGTTAATCTATACCATAGTATAATGTAATTAATCTACACCATAGTATAATGTAATTAATCTACACCATAGTATAATGTAATTAATCTACACCATAGTATATTGTAGTTAATCTATACCATAGTATAATGTAGTTAATCTATACCATAGTATAATGTAATTAATCTACACCATAGTATAATGTAATTAATCTACACCATAGTATAATGTAGTTAATCTATACCATAGTATAATGTAGTTAATCTATACCATAGTATAATGTAGTTAATCTATACCATAGTATATTGTAATTAATCTACACCATAGTATAATGTAATTAATTTACACCATAGTATATTGTAGTTAATCTATACAATAGTATAATGTAATTAATCTACACCATAGTATAATGTAGTTAATCTACACCATAGTATATTGTAGTTAATCTATACCATAGTATAATGTAGTTAATCTACACCATAGTATCATGTAATTAATCTACACCATAGTATATTGTAGTTAATCTATACCATAGTATATTGTAGTTAATCTATACCATAATATATTGTAGTTAATCTATACCATAGTATATTGTAGTTAATCTACACCATAGTATATTGTAGTTAATCTACACCATAGTATAATGTAATTAATCTACACCATAGTATAATGTAGTTAATCTACACCATAGTATATTGTAGTTAATCTATACCATAGTATATTGTAGTTAATCTACACCATAGTATCATGTAATTAATCTACACCATAGTATATTGTAGTTAATCTATACCATAGTATATTGTAGTTAATCTATACCATAGTATATTGTAGTTAATCTATACCATAGTATATTGTAGTTAATCTACACCATAGTATATTGTAGTTAATCTATACCATAGTATAGTGTAGTTAATCTATACCATAGTATATTGCAGTTAATCTATACAATAGTATATTGTAGTTAACCTACACCATAGTATATTATAGTTAATCTATACCATAGTATAATGTAATTAATCTACACCATAGTATAATGTAGTTAATCTACACCATAGTATAATGTAGTTAATCTATACCATAGTATATTGTAGTTAATCTATACCATAGTATATTGTAGTTAATCTACACCATAGTATATTGTAGTTAATCTATACCATAGTATATTGTAGTTAATCTATACCATAGTATATTGCAGTTAATCTATACCATAGTATATTGTAGTTAATCTACACCATAGTATATTATAGTTAATCTATACCATAGTATAATGTAATTAATCTACACCATAGTATAATGTAGTTAATCTACACCATAGTATGTTGTAGTTAATCTATACCATAGTATATTGTAGTTAATCTATACCATAGTATAATGTAATTAATTTACACCATAGTATATTGTAGTTAATCTATACAATAGTATAATGTAATTAATCTACACCATAGTATAATGTAATTAATCTATACCATAGTATATTGTAGTTAATCTATACCATAGTATAATGTAATTAATTTACACCATAGTATATTGTAGTTAATCTATACCATAGTATATTGTAGTTAATCTATACCATAGTATAATGTAATTAATTTACACCATAGTATATTGTAGTTAATCTATACCATAGTATATTGTAGTTAATCTATACCATAGTATAATGTAATTAATTTACACCATAGTATATTGTAGTTAATCTATACCATAGTATATTGTAGTTAATCTATACCATAGTATAATGTAATTAATTTACACCATAGTATATTGTAGTTAATCTATACAATAGTATAATGTAGTTAAACTATACAATAGTATAATGTAATTAATCTACACCATAGTATAATGTAGTTAATCTATACCATAGTATAATGTAGTTAATCTATACTATAGTATATTGTAATTAATCTACACCATAGTATAATGTAGTTAATCTATACTATAGTATATTGTAGTTAATCTATACCATAGTATAATGTAATTAATTTACACCATAGTATATTGTAGTTAATCTATACAATAGTATAATGTAATTAATCTACACCATAGTATAATGTAGTTAATCTATACAATAGTATAATGTAATTAATCTACATCATAGTATAATGTAGTTAATCTATACCATAGTATAATGTAGTTAATCTATACCATAGTATAATGTAGTTAATCTATACCATAGTATAATGTAATTAATCTACACCATAGTATAATGTAGTTAATCTATACCATAGTATAATGTAGTTAATCTATACCATAGTATATTATAGTTAATCTATACTATAGTATATTGTAATTAATCTACACCATAGTATATTGTAATTAATCTACACCATAGTATAATGTAATTAATCTACACCATAGTATAATGTAGTTAATCTATAACATAGTATAATGTAGTTAATCTATACCATAGTATAATGTAATTAATCTACACCATAGTATAATGTAATTAATCTATACCATAGTATAATGTAGTTAATCTATACCATAGTATATTGTAGTTAATCTACACCATAGTATAATGTAGTTAATCTACACCATAGTATAATGTAGTTAATCTATAACATAGTATAATGTAGTTAATCTACACCATAGTATATTGTAGTTAATCTATACCATAGTATAATGTAGTTAATCTATACCATAGTATATTGTAGTTAATCTATACCATAGTATATTGTAGTTAATCTATACACTAGTATAATGTAGTTAATCTATACCATAGTATATTGTAGTTAATCTATACCATATTATAATGTAGTTAATCTATACCATAGTATAATGTAATTAATCTATACCATAGTATAATGTAATTAATTTACACCATAGTATAATGTAATTAATCTACACCATAGTATAATGTAGTTAATCTACACCATAGTATAATGTAGTTAATCTATACAATAGTATAATGTAATTAATTTACACCATAGTATAATGTAGTTAATCTACACCATAGTATAATGTAGTTAATCTACACCATAGTATAATGTAGTTAATCTATACTATAGTATATTGTAATTAATCTATACCATATTATAATGTAGTTAATCTACACCATAGTATATTGTAGTTAATCTACACCATAGTATATTGTAGTTAATCTACACCATAGTATATTGTAGTTAATCTATACCATAGTATATTATAGTTAATCTATACCATAGTATAATGTAGTTAATCTACACAATAGTATAATGTAATTAATCTACACAATAGTATAATGTAGTTAATCTATACCATATTATAATGTAGTTAATCTACACCATAGTATATTGTAGTTAATCTATACCATAGTATATTATAGTTAATCTATACCATAGTATAATGTAGTTAATCTACACAATAGTATAATTTAATTAATCTACACAATAGTATAATGTAGTTAATCTACACCATATTATAATGTAGTTAATCTATACCATAGTATAATGTAATTAATCTACACCATAGTATATTGTAGTTAATCTACACCATAGTATATTGTAGTTAATCTACACCATAGTATATTGTAGTTAATCTATACCATAGTATATTATAGTTAATTTATACCATAGTATAATGTAGTTAATCTACACAATAGTATCATGTAATTAATCTACACCATAGTATAATGTAATTAATCTACACCATAGTATTATGTAATTAATCTACACCATAGTATAATGTAATTAATCTACACCATAGTATAATGTAGTTAATCTATACCATAGTATAATGTAATTAATCTACACCATAGTATAATGTAATTAATCTACACCATAGTATAATGTAATTAATCTACACCATAGTATATTGTAGTTAATCTATACCATAGTATAATGTAGTTAATATATACCATAGTATAATGTAATTAATCTACACCATAGTATAATGTAATTAATCTACACCATAGTATAATGTAGTTAATCTATACCATAGTATAATGTAGTTAATCTATACCATAGTATAATGTAGTTAATCTATACCATAGTATATTGTAATTAATCTACACCATAGTATAATGTAATTAATTTACACCATAGTATATTGTAGTTAATCTATACAATAGTATAATGTAATTAATCTACACCATAGTATAATGTAGTTAATCTACACCATAGTATATTGTAGTTAATCTATACCATAGTATAATGTAGTTAATCTACACCATAGTATCATGTAATTAATCTACACCATAGTATATTGTAGTTAATCTATACCATAGTATATTGTAGTTAATCTATACCATAATATATTGTAGTTAATCTATACCATAGTATATTGTAGTTAATCTACACCATAGTATATTGTAGTTAATCTACACCATAGTATAATGTAATTAATCTACACCATAGTATAATGTAGTTAATCTACACCATAGTATATTGTAGTTAATCTATACCATAGTATATTGTAGTTAATCTACACCATAGTATCATGTAATTAATCTACACCATAGTATATTGTAGTTAATCTATACCATAGTATATTGTAGTTAATCTATACCATAGTATATTGTAGTTAATCTATACCATAGTATATTGTAGTTAATCTACACCATAGTATATTGTAGTTAATCTATACCATAGTATAGTGTAGTTAATCTATACCATAGTATATTGCAGTTAATCTATACAATAGTATATTGTAGTTAACCTACACCATAGTATATTATAGTTAATCTATACCATAGTATAATGTAATTAATCTACACCATAGTATAATGTAGTTAATCTACACCATAGTATATTGTAGTTAATCTATACCATAGTATATTGTAGTTAATCTATACCATAGTATAATGTAATTAATTTACACCATAGTATATTGTAGTTAATCTATACAATAGTATAATGTAATTAATCTACACCATAGTATAATGTAATTAATCTATACCATAGTATATTGTAGTTAATCTATACCATAGTATAATGTAATTAATTTACACCATAGTATATTGTAGTTAATCTATACCATAGTATATTGTAGTTAATCTATACCATAGTATAATGTAATTAATTTACACCATAGTATATTGTAGTTAATCTATACCATAGTATATTGTAGTTAATCTATACCATAGTATAATGTAATTAATTTACACCATAGTTAAATGTAGTTAATCTATACAATAGTATAATGTAATTAATCTACACCATAGTATAATGTAGTTAATCTATACCATAGTATAATGTAGTTAATCTATACTATAGTATATTGTAAATAATCTACACCATAGTATAATGTAGTTAATCTACACAATAGTATAATGTAATTAATCTACACAATAGTATAATGTAGTTAATCTATACCATATTATAATGTAGTTAATCTACACCATAGTATATTGTAGTTAATCTATACCATAGTATATTATAGTTAATCTATACCATAGTATAATGTAGTTAATCTACACAATAGTATAATGTAATTAATCTACACAATAGTATAATGTAGTTAATCTACACCATATTATAATGTAGTTAATCTATACCATAGTATAATGTAATTAATCTACACCATAGTATAATGTAATTAATCTACACCATAGTATAATGTAGTTAATCTATACCATAGTATAATGTAATTAATCTACACCATAGTATAATGTAATTAATCTACACCATAGTATAATGTAATTAATCTACACCATAGTATATTGTAGTTAATCTATACCATAGTATAATGTAGTTAATCTATACCATAGTATAATGTAATTAATCTACACCATAGTATAATGTAATTAATCTACACCATAGTATAATGTAGTTAATCTATACCATAGTATAATGTAGTTAATCTATACCATAGTATAATGTAGTTAATCTATACCATAGTATATTGTAATTAATCTACACCATAGTATAATGTAATTAATCTACACCATAGTATAATGTAGTTAATCTATACCATAGTATAATGTAATTAATCTACACCATAGTATAATGTAATTAATCTACACCATAGTATAATGTAATTAATCTACACCATAGTATATTGTAGTTAATCTATACCATATTATAATGTAGTTAATCTATACCATAGTATAATGTAATTAATCTACACCATAGTATAATGTAATTAATCTACACCATAGTATAATGTAGTTAATCTATACCATAGTATAATGTAATTAATCTACACCATAGTATAATGTAATTAATCTACACCATAGTATAATGTAATTAATCTACACCATAGTATATTGTAGTTAATCTATACCATAGTATAATGTAGTTAATCTATACCATAGTATAATGTAATTAATCTACACCATAGTATAATGTAATTAATCTACACCATAGTATAATGTAGTTAATCTATACCATAGTATAATGTAGTTAATCTATACCATAGTATAATGTAGTTAATCTATACCATAGTATATTGTAATTAATCTACACCATAGTATAATGTAATTAATTTACACCATAGTATATTGTAGTTAATCTATACAATAGTATAATGTAATTAATCTACACCATAGTATAATGTAGTTAATCTACACCATAGTATATTGTAGTTAATCTATACCATAGTATAATGTAGTTAATCTACACCATAGTATCATGTAATTAATCTACACCATAGTATATTGTAGTTAATCTATACCATAGTATATTGTAGTTAATCTATACCATAATATATTGTAGTTAATCTATACCATAGTATATTGTAGTTAATCTACACCATAGTATATTGTAGTTAATCTACACCATAGTATAATGTAATTAATCTACACCATAGTATAATGTAGTTAATCTACACCATAGTATATTGTAGTTAATCTATACCATAGTATATTGTAGTTAATCTACACCATAGTATCATGTAATTAATCTACACCATAGTATATTGTAGTTAATCTATACCATAGTATATTGTGGTTAATCTATACCATAGTATATTGTAGTTAATCTATACCATAGTATATTGTAGTTAATCTACACCATAGTATATTGTAGTTAATCTATACCATAGTATAGTGTAGTTAATCTATACCATAGTATATTGCAGTTAATCTATACAATAGTATATTGTAGTTAACCTACACCATAGTATATTATAGTTAATCTATACCATAGTATAATGTAATTAATCTACACCATAGTATAATGTAGTTAATCTACACCATAGTATATTGTAGTTAATCTATACCATAGTATATTGTAGTTAATCTATACCATAGTATAATGTAATTAATTTACACCATAGTATATTGTAGTTAATCTATACAATAGTATAATGTAATTAATCTACACCATAGTATAATGTAATTAATCTATACCATAGTATATTGTAGTTAATCTATACCATAGTATAATGTAATTAATTTACACCATAGTATATTGTAGTTAATCTATACCATAGTATATTGTAGTTAATCTATACCATAGTATAATGTAATTAATTTACACCATAGTATATTGTAGTTAATCTATACCATAGTATATTGTAGTTAATCTATACCATAGTATAATGTAATTAATTTACACCATAGTTAAATGTAGTTAATCTATACAATAGTATAATGTAATTAATCTACACCATAGTATAATGTAGTTAATCTATACCATAGTATAATGTAGTTAATCTATACTATAGTATATTGTAATTAATCTACACCATAGTATAATGTAGTTAA
Organism: Coregonus clupeaformis; assembly: GCF_020615455.1. NCBI lineage: Eukaryota > Metazoa > Chordata > Actinopteri > Salmoniformes > Salmonidae > Coregonus > Coregonus clupeaformis. The sequence goes on from NC_059196.1 coordinate 37,092,509, forward strand.
TCTATACTATAGTATATTGTAGTTAATCTATACCATAGTATAATGTAATTAATTTACACCATAGTATATTGTAGTTAATCTATACAATAGTATAATGTAATTAATCTACACCATAGTATAATGTAGTTAATCTATACAATAGTATAATGTAATTAATCTACACCATAGTATAATGTAGTTAATCTATACCATAGTATAATGTAGTTAATCTATACCATAGTATAATGTAGTTAATCTATACCATAGTATAATGTAATTAATCTACACCATAGTATAATGTAGTTAATCTATACCATAGTATAATGTAGTTAATCTATACCATAGTATATTATAGTTAATCTATACTATAGTATATTGTAATTAATCTACACCATAGTATATTGTAATTAATCTACACCATAGTATAATGTAATTAATCTACACCATAGTATAATGTAGTTAATCTATAACATAGTATAATGTAGTTAATCTATACCATAGTATAATGTAATTAATCTACACCATAGTATAATGTAATTAATCTACACCATAGTATAATGTAGTTAATCTACACCATAGTATATTGTAGTTAATCTACACCATAGTATAATGTAGTTAATCTACATTTACATTACATTTACATTTTAGTCATTTAGCAGACGCTCTTATCCAGAGCGACTTACAGTTAGTGCATACATAATTTTTTTATCGAACCCACAACCCTGGCGTTGCAAACACCATGCTCTATCAACTGAGCTACATCCCTGCCGGCCATTCCCTCCCCTACCCTGGACGACGCTGGGCCAATTGTGCGCGCCGCCCCATGGGTCTCCCGGTCGCGGCCGGCTACGACAGAGCCTGGATTCGAACCAGGATCTCTAGTGGCACAGCTAGCACTGGGATGCAGTGCCTTAGACCACTGCGCCACTCGGGAATCTACACCATAGTATCATGTAATTAATCTACACCATAGTATTATGTAATTAATCTACACCATAGTATAATGTAATTAATCTACACCATAGTATAATGTAATTAATCTACACCATAGTATAATGTAATTAATCTACACCATAGTATAATGTAGTTAATCTATACCATAGTATAATGTAGTTAATCTATACCATGGTATATTGTAGTTAATCTACACCATAGTATAATGTAATTAATCTACACCATAGTATAATGTAGTTAATCTACACCATAGTATATTGTAGTTAATCTATACCATAGTATATTGTAGTTAATCTACACCATAGTATCATGTAATTAATCTACACCATAGTATATTGTAGTTAATCTATACCATAGTATATTGTAGTTAATCTACACCATAGTATATTGTAGTTAATCTATACCATAGTATAGTGTAGTTAATCTATACCATAGTATATTGCAGTTAATCTATACAATAGTATATTGTAGTTAACCTACACCATAGTATATTATAGTTAATCTATACCATAGTATAATGTAATTAATCTACACCATAGTATAATGTAATTAATCTACACCATAGTATAATGTAGTTAATCTATACCATAGTATATTGTAGTTAATCTATACCATAGTATAATGTAGTTAATCTATACTATAGTATATTGTAATTAATCTACACCATAGTATAATGTAGTTAATCTATACTATAGTATATTGTAGTTAATCTATACCATAGTATAATGTAATTAATTTACACCATAGTATATTGTAGTTAATCTATACAATAGTATAATGTAATTAATCTACACCATAGTATAATGTAGTTAATCTATACAATAGTATAATGTAATTAATCTACATCATAGTATAATGTAGTTAATCTATACCATAGTATAATGTAGTTAATCTATACCATAGTATAATGTAGTTAATCTATACCATAGTATAATGTAATTAATCTACACCATAGTATAATGTAGTTAATCTATACCATAGTATAATGTAGTTAATCTATACCATAGTATATTATAGTTAATCTATACTATAGTATATTGTAATTAATCTACACCATAGTATATTGTAATTAATCTACACCATAGTATAATGTAATTAATCTACACCATAGTATAATGTAGTTAATCTATAACATAGTATAATGTAGTTAATCTATACCATAGTATAATGTAATTAATTTACACCATAGTATAATGTAGTTAATCTACACCATAGTATAATGTAGTTAATCTACACCATAGTATAATGTAGTTAATCTATACTATAGTATATTGTAATTAATCTACACCATAGTATAATGTAGTTAATCTATACAATAGTATAATGTAATTAATTTACACCATAGTATAATGTAGTTAATGTACACCATAGTATAATGTAGTTAATCTACACCATAGTATAATGTAGTTAATCTATACTATAGTATATTGTAATTAATCTACACCATAGTATAATGTAATTAATCTATACAATAGTATAATGTAGTTCATCTATACCATAGTATAATGTAGTTAATCTATACCCTAGTATAATGTAGTTAATCTACACCATAGTATAATGTAGTTAATCTATACTATAGTATATTGTAATCAATCTACACCATAGTATAATGTAATTAATCTATACAATAGTATAATGTAGTTAATCTATACCATAGTATAATGTAGTTAATCTATACAATAGTATCATGTAATTAATTTACACCATAGTATAATGTAGTTAATCTATACAATAGTATAATGTAATTAATCTACACCATGGTTCTCGACTAGTGTTGGCCTCGGGCCAAATTTGTTCTCAGCTATTAGTCAACGGGCCAGAACCTAATTAGCATACCATATTTGCACATATAATTGGCCAACTCTACAAATTAAACAACATTTTTATCATATCTGAATAATCATTAATACATTCAGTGACAAGAACATAATCATTTTGATCTGATTATGCTCATAAAATCACCATGTCTCTATTCAATTATAATTTTTGTCTATTTCTCTGTGCGTTGATTGGTGGAGAAAACAGTTCTCCGTAGCCTACTGTACTACTTTTTAACTTCAACATTTGTTCAGAACAATTAGCTTGATAGCGAGGGAAAATGTCGCTCTCTAAAAAGTATTTTAAAAAAGGTGGATAATGAAAATCGAAGTTTCAGGAAAGAATGATCAGAGAGATATGCGTTCATCTTACCATATTTTCCTAATGCCAAGCCAGTGGGTCTTATTTGCAATGAAAATGTCGCTGTTTGCAACGAATTCAATCTCCGACGTCATTATGAATCTAAGCATGGATCTGTCAAAGTGTCCTTCTCGCCCCAGAAAGAGGCCCGATGAAGAAACATTGAAGCGTTAACTGCAAGCTACACACCTGGCTGACATATTCTGTTCCTTAAACGGGTTCAATCTGCAGTTACAAGGAAGAGGGAAAACAGTGGTGGACATGGTGGAAAAACTTGAGGCCTTTACTAGGAAGCTTGAGTTGTTGGATTTGGACTTGTCATCTGGAAGACTACTGCACTCCAGCACACTGAAGAAGCGACAGGCAGAGGGACCAGGCCGCAGCATTATCACAGAGGACAGGCAGAGGGACCAGGCCGCAGCATTATCACAGAGGACAGGCAGAGGGACCAGGCCGCAGCATTATCACAGAGGACAGGCTGAGGGACCAGGCCGCAGCATTATCACAGAGGACAGGCTGAGGGACCAGGCCGCAGCATTATCACAGAGGACAGGCAGAGGGACCAGGCCGCAGCATTATCACAGAGGACAGGCTGAGGGACCAGGCTGCAGCATTATCACAGAGGACAGGCAGAGGGACCAGGCTGCAGCATTATCACAGAGGACAGGCAGAGGGACCAGGCCGCAGCATTATCACAGAGGACAGGCAGAGGGACCAGGCCGCAGCATTATCACAGAGGACAGGCAGAGGGACCAGGCTGCAGCATTATCACAGAGGACAGGCAGAGGGACCAGGCCGCAGCATTATCACAGAGGACAGGCTGAGGGACCAGGCCGCAGCATTATCACAGAGGTGATGGAAGATTTCATCAAGCAGCTGAGGGACAACTTCTCCACCAGATTTGAAGACTACAGCAAGCCCAAGGATATCATTGCGTTTGTACATGATCCTCACAGTCCGCCCAGGTGGAGAATTCTCCTCCCTTGCTACGAAAACGATACCCTTGCTGGATGAGGCCGCAATTCAAACTGAGCAGATTGAATTCCAGACATCGAGCCAAATCAGGAATGTGCTCATTAGTGCCGAGTTCTTGTGTGCATTTTGGGTGGCATGTTCAGAGGGATACAGCACAATAAAGAAACTTACATTTTATGTGCTAACAATGTTTGGATCGACTTACACCTGCGAGACCGGCTTTAAGCCTCACAGCCCAGTTAAGTTATTTTATATAGGCCTAGGCTCTGAAGAATTAGACTCCAATTAAGCCCTCTTGTAAAGTGAAATTAAAATGAAGACTTTTGTTTGAATGAATTACTCGACTGGTGTAGGTTTTTTCCATTTGTTGCTGTGCAACACTTGCATAACAAGTGAGCTATATTTTCAGCACCAGGCGCTGTTCACCTCCTATTGATTGGGCCGCGGTTGCTGCTTTACGTTTCAGCCCCACAGAATGGTCCGCTGCCTGCTTTATTAGTTGACTCTCTCCTGCATTCTCTCTCCTCATGAATGAAGTTAAAATGTAACTTTCACATTATTTAGGTAGGGTAACTTCCGTCTTGGGACATTGCATTTAGGAGTTTTTTCATCTCTGCTCCGGACCATATGTTTAAATATTATATACAGTGGGGAGAACAAGTATTTGATACACTGACGATTTTGCAGGTTTTCTTACTTACAAAGCATGTAGAGGTCTGTCATTTTTATCATAGGTACACTTCAACTGTGAGAGACGGAATCAAAAACAAAAATCCAGAAAATCACATTGTATGATTTGTAAGTAATTAATTTGCATTATATTGCATGACATAAGTATTTGATACATCAGAAAAGCAGAACTTAATATTTGGTACAGAAACCTTTGTTTGCAATTACAGAGATCATACGTTTCCTGTAGGTCTTGACCAGGTTTGCACACACTGCAGCAGGGATTTTGGCCCACTCCTCCATATAGACCTTCTCCAGATCCTTCAGGTTTCGGGGCTGTCGCTGGGCAATACGGACTTTCAGCTCCCTCCAAAGATTTTCTATTGGGGTCAGGTCTGGAGACTGGCTAGGCCACTCCAGGACCTTGAGATGCTTCTTACGGAGCCACTCCTGAGTTGCCCTGGCTGTGCGTTTCGGGTCGTTGTCATGCTGGAAGACCCAGCCACGACCCATCTTCAATGCTCTTACTGAGGGAAGGAGGTTGTTGGCCAAAATCTCGCGATACATGGCCCCATCCATCCTCCCCTCAATACGGTGCAGTCGTCCTGTCCCCTTTGCAAAAACACATCCCCAAAGAATGATGTTTCCACCTCCATGCTTCACGGTTGGGATAGTGTTCTTGGGGTTGTACTCATCCTTCTTCTTCCTCCAAACACGGCGAGTGGAGTTTAGACCAAAAAGCTATATTTTTGTCTCATCAGACCACATGACCTTCTCCCATTCCTCCTCTGGATCATCCAGATGATCATTGGCAAACTTCAGACGGGCCTGGACATGCGCTGGCTTGAGCAGGGGGACCTTGCGTGCGCTGCAGGATTTTAATCCATGACGGCGTAGTGTGTTACTAATGGTTTTCTTTGAGACTGTGTTCCCAGCTCTCTTCAGGTCATTGACCAGGTCCTGCCGTGTAGTTCTGGGCTGATCCCTCACCTTCCTCATGATCATTGATGCCCCACGAGGTGAGATCTTGCATGGAGCCCCAGACCGAGGGTGATTGATTGTCATCTTGAACTTCTTCCATTTTCTAATAATTGCACCAACAGTTGTTACCTTCTCACCAAGCTGCTTGCCTATTGTCCTGTAGCCCATCCCAGCCTTGTGCAGGTCTACCATTTTATCCCTGATGTCCTTACACAGCTCTCTGGTCTTGGCCATTGTGGAGAGGTTGGAGTCTGTTTTATTGAGTGTGTGGACAGGTGTCTTTTATACAGGTAACGAGTTCAAACAGGTGCAGTTATTTCAGGTAATGAGTGGAGAACAGGAGGGCTTCTTAAAGAAAAACTAACAGGTCTGTGAGAGCCGGAATTCTTACTGGTTGGTAGGTGATCATGTACTTATGTCATGCAATAAAATGCAAATTAATTACTTAAAAATCATACAATGTGATTTGCTGGATTTTTGTTTTAGATTCCGTCTCTCACAGTTGAAGTGTACCTATGATAAAATTAGAGACCTCTACATGCTTTGTAAGTAGGAAAACCTGCAAAATCGGCAGTGTATCAAATATGTGTTCTCCCCAATGTATAGGCTACGGGCAGCCCTTCATATATAGGCTATGGGCAGCCCTTCATATATAGGCTATGGGCAGCCCTTCATATATAGGCTATGGGCAGCCCTTCATATATAGGCTATGGGCAGCCCTTCATATATAGGCTATGAGCAACCCTTCATATATAGCCTATGAGCAGCCCTTCATATATAGGCTATGAGCAGCCCTTCATATATAGGCTATGGGCAGCCCTTCATATATAGGCTATGAGCAGCCCTTCATATATAGTCAATGAGCAGCCCTTCATATATAGTCTATGAGCAGCCCTTCATATATAGGCTATGGGCAGCACTTCGTTCAATTTATCAAATCAGTTATTGTTTTCTTGCTCAAACCGTGAGCAACACCTGTAAAACTCAGACATTTCTCTCAAAACACAGGAATGTCGATTCGCATGGGACTAGTATTATCAGAGGACTTTGAAGTTTGCCAAAACACTCTTGCCATCTGACATGGCAGATTGGGACGGGACAAAAATGACAGATGTGGGTTTCGTTCTTCTGCACATAATTACATTACCAGGCCTCCCCCAGTAAAAGTAATCCGTTCACATAGGGCTTAACACTCACTAACTACCCACTAGGAGCATATCAGAGGTAAACTATTTAATAATACATCTAACACTCACTAACGACCCACTGAGAGCATATCAGAGGTAAACTGTTTAATAATACATCTAACACTCACTAACTACCCACTGAGAGCATATCAGAGGTAAACTGTTTAATAATACATCTAACACTCACTAACTACCCACTGAGAGCATATCAGAGGTAAACTGTTTAATAATACATCTAACACTCACTAACTACCCACTGAGAGCATATCAGAGGTAAACTGTTTAATAATACATCTAACACTCACTAACTACCCACTGAGAGCATATCAGAGGTAAACTGTTTAATAATACATCTAACACTCACTAACGACCCACTGAGAGCATATCAGAGGTAAACTGTTTAATAATGCATCTAACACTCACTAACTACCCACTGAGAGCATATCAGAGGTAAACTGTTTAATAATACATCTAACATTCACTAACTACCCACTGAGAGCATATCAGAGGAAAACTGTTTAATACATTTAACACTCACTAATTACCCACTGAGAGCATATCAGAGGTAAACCGTTTAATAATACATCTAACACTCACTAACGACCCACTGAGAGCATATCAGAGGTAAACTGTTTAATTACATTTACATTTTACATTTTAGTCATTTAGCAGACGCTCTTATCCAGAGCGACTTACAGGAGCAATTAGGGTTAAGTGCCTTGCTCAGGGGCACATTTACGTCATTTAGCAGACGCTCTTATCCAGAGCGACTCACCAATTGTTGCGTTCACCCTATAGCCAGTGGGATAACCACTTTACAATTTTTTTTTTTGGGGGGGGGGGGGTAGAAGGATTACTTTATCCTATCCCAGGTATTCCTTAAAGAGGTGGGGTTTCAAATGTCTCCGGAAGGTGGTGAGTGACTCCGCTGTCCTGGCGTCGTGAGGGAGCTTGTTCCACCATTGGGGTGCCAGAGCAGCGAACAGTTTTGACTGGGCTGAGCGGGAACTATGCTTCCCGCAGAGGAAGGGGAGCCAGCAGGCCAGAGGTGGATGAACGCAATGCCCTCGTTTGGGTGTAGGGACTGATCAGAGCCCGAAGGTACAGAGGTGCCGTTCCCCTCACTGCTCCATAGGCAAGCACCATGGTCTTGTAGCGGATGCGAGCTTCAACTGGAAGCCAGTGGAGTGTGCGGAGGAGGGGGTGACGTGAGAGAACTTGGGAAGGTTGAACACCAGACGGGCTGCGGCATTCTGGATGAGTTGTAGGGGTTTAATGGCACAGGCAGGGAGGCCAGCCAACAGCGAGTTGCAGTAGTCCAGACGGGAGATGACAAGTGCCTGGATTAGGACCTGTGCCGCTTCCTGTGTAAGGCAGGGTCGTACTCTCCGAATGTTGTAGAGCATGAACCTGCAGGAGGCGGGTCACCGCCTTGATGTTGGCGGAGAATGACAGGGTGTTGTCCAGGGTCACGCCTAGGCTCTTCGCACTCTGGGAGGAGGACACAGCGGAGTTGTCAACCGTGATGGCGAGATCATGGAACGGGCAGTCCTTCCCGGGAGGAAGAGCAGCTCCGTCTTGCCAGGGTTCAGCTTGAGGTGGTGATCCGTCATCCATACTGATATGTCTGCCAGACATGCAGAGATGCGATTCGCCACCTGGTTATCAGAAGGGGGAAAGGAGAAGATTAGTTGTGTATCGTCAGCGTAGCAATGATAGGAGAGGCCATGTGAGGATATGACAGAGCCAAGTGACTTGGTGTATAGGGAGAAAATGAGAGGGCCTAGAACTGAGCCCTGGGGGACACCAGTGGTGAGAGCACGTGGTGCGGAGACAGCTTCTCGCCACGCCACTTGGTAGGAGCGACCGGTCAGGTAGGAAGCAATCCAGGAGTGAGCCGCGCCGGAGATGCCCAGCTCGGAGAGGGTGGAGAGGAGGATCTGATGGTTCACAGTATCAAAGGCAGCAGACAGGTCTAGAAGGACAAGAGCAGAGGAGAGAGAGTTAGCTTTAGCAGTGCGGAGAGCCTCCGTGACACAGAGAAGAGCAGTCTCAGTTGAATGACCAGTCCTGAAACCTGACTGGTTTGGATCAAGAAGGTCATTCTGAGAGAGATAGCAAGAGAGTTGGCTAAAGACGGCACGCTCAATAGTTTTGGAAAGAAAAGAAAGAAGGGATACTGGTCTGTAGTTGTTGACATCAGTGGGATCGAGTGTTGGTTTCTTGAGAAGGGGAGCAACTCTCGCTCTCTTGAAGACGGAAGGGACATGGCCAGCGGTCAAGGATGAGTTGATCAGCGAGGTGAGGTAGGGGAGAAGGTCACCGGAGATGGTCTGGAGAAGAGAGGAGGGGATGGGGTCAAGCGGGCAGGTTGTTGGGCGGCCTGCAGTCACAAGTCGCAGGATTTTATCTGGAGAGAGAGGGGAGAAAGAAGTCAAAGCATAGGGTAGGGCAGTGTGAGTAGGACCAGCAGTGTCATTAGACTTAACAAACGAGGATTGAATGTCGTCAACCTTCTTTTCAAAGTGGTTGACGAGTCATCCACAGAGAGAGAGGAGGGGGGGAGGATTCAGGAGGGAGGAAAATGTGGCAAAGAGCTTCCTAGGGTTAGAGGCAGATGCTTGGAATTTAGAGTGGTAGAAAGTGGCCTTAGCAGCAGAAACAGATGAAGAAAATGTAGAGAGGAGGGAGTGAAAAGATGCCAGGTCGGCAGGGAGTTTAGTTTTCTTCCATTTCCGCTCCGCTGCCCGGAGCTCTGTTCTGTGAGCTCGCAATGAGTCATCAAGCCACGGAGCTGGAGGGAGGACCGAGCCGGCCGGGAGGATAGGGGACACAGAGAGTCAAAGGATGCAGAAAGGGAGGAGAGGAGGGTTGAGGAGGCAGAATCAGGAGATTGGAGGGAGAAGGATTGAGCAGAGGGAAGAGATGATAGGATGGAAGAGGAGAGAGTAGTGGGAGAGAGAGAGCGAAGGTTGCGGCGGCGCATTACCATCTGTGTAGGGGCAGAGTGAGTAGTGTGGGAGGAGAGCGAGAGAGAAAAGGAAACAAAGTAGTGGTCGGAGACATGGAGGGGAGTTGCAGTGAGATTAGTAGAAGAGCAGCATCTAGTAAAGATGAGGTCAAGCGTATTGCCTGCCTTGTGAGTAGGGGGGGACGGTGAGAGGGTGAGGTCAAAAGAGGAGAGGAGTGGAAAGAAGGAGGCAGAGAGAAATGAGTCAAATGTGGACATGGGGAGGTTGAAATCCCCCAAAACTGTGAGGGGTGAGCCATCCTCAGGAAAGGAACTTATCAAGGCGTCAAGCTCATTGATGAACTCTCCAAGGGAACCTGGAGGGCGATAGATGACAAGGATATTAAGCTTAAATGGGCTATTTACTGTGACAGCATGGAATTCAAATGAGGAGATAGACAGATGGGTTAGGGGAAAAATTGAGAATGTCCACTTGGAAGAGATGAGGATTCCTGTGCCACCACCCCTCTGACCAGATGCTCTCGGGGTATGCGAGAACACATGGTCAGACGAGGAGAGAGCAGTAGGAGTAGCAGTGTTTTCAGTGGTAATCCATGTTTCCGTCAGCGCCAGGAAGTCGAGGGACTGGAGATTAGCATAGGCTGGGATGAAGTCAGCTTTGTTGGCAGCAGAACGGCAGTTCCAGAGGCTGCCTGAGACCTGGAACTCCAGGTGTGGGGTGCGTGCAGGGACCACCAGGTTAGAGAGGCAGCAGCCACGCGGTGTGGGGCGTTTGTGTAGCCTGTGCAGAGAGGAGAGAACAGGGATAGGCAGAGGCATAGTTGACAGGCTGTAGCAAATGGCTACAATAATGCAGATAATAATAATAATAATACATCTAACACTCACTAACGACCCACTGAGAGCATATCAGAGGTAAACTGTTTAATAATACATCTAACACTCACAAACTACCCACTGAGAGCATATCAGAGGTAAACTGTTTAATAATACATCTAACACTCACTAACGACCCACTGAGAGCATATCAGAGGTAAACTGTTTAATAATACATCTAACATTCACTAACGACCCACTGAGAGCATATCAGAGGTAAACTGTTTAATAATACATCTAACACTCACTAACTACCCACTGAGAGCATATCAGAGGTAAACTGTTTAATAATACATCTAACACTCACTAACTACCCACTGAGAGCATATCAGAGGTAAACAGTTTAATAAAACATCTAACATTCACTAACGACCCACTGAGAGCATATCAGAGGTAAACCGTTTAATAATACATCTAACACTCACTAACGACCCACTGAGAGCATATCAGAGGTAAACTGTTTAATAATACATCTAACACTCACTAACTACCCACTGAGAGCATATCAGAGGTAAACCGTTTAATAATACATCTAACACTCACTAACTACCCACTGAGAGCATATCAGAGATAAACTGTTTAATAATATGTCTAACACTCACTAATGACCCACTGAGAGCATATCAGAGGTAAACTGTTTAATAATACATCTAACACTCACTAACTACCCACTGAGAGCATATACATTTACATTTACATTTTAGTTATTTAGCAGACGCTCTTATCCAGAGCGACTTACAGTTAGTGAATCCATATTTTTTTATACTGCCCCCCGTGGGAATCGAACCCACAACCCTGGCGTTGCAAACGCCATGCTCTATCAACTGAGCTACATCCCTGCCGGCCATTCCCTCCCCTACCCTGGACGACGCTGGGCCAATTGTGCGCCGCCCATGAGTCTCCCGGTCGCGGCCGGCTGCGACAGAGCCTGGATTCGAACCAGGATCTCTAGTGGCACAGTTAGCACTGCGATGCAGTGCCTTAGACCACTGCGCCACTCAGGAGAGTATCAGAGGTAAACTGTTTAATAATACATCTAACACTCACTAACTACCCACTGAGAGCATATCAGAGGTAAACTGTTTAATAATACATCTAACACTCACTAACTACCCACTAGGAGCATATCAAAGGTAAACTGTTTAATAATACATCTAACACTCACTAACTACCCACTGAGAGCATATCAGAGGTAAACTGTTTAATAATACATCTAACACTCACTAACTACCCACTGAGAGCATATCAGAGGTAAACTGTTTAATAATACATCTAACACTCACTAACTACCCACTGAGAGCATATCAGAGGTAAACTGTTTAATAATACATCTAACACTCACTAACGACCCACTGAGAGCATATCAGAGGTAAACTGTTTAATAATGCATCAAACACTCACTTACTACCCACTGAGAGCATATCAGAGGTAAACTGTTTAATAATACATCTAACATTCACTAACTACCCACTGAGAGCATATCAGAGGAAAACTGTTTAATACATTTAACACTCACTAATTACCCACTGAGAGCATATCAGAGGTAAACCGTTTAATAATACATCTAACACTCACTAACGACCCACTGAGAGCATATCAGAGGTAAACTGTTTAATAATACATCTAACACTCACTAACGGCCCACTGAGAGCATATCAGAGGTAAACTGTTTAATAATACATCTAACACTCACTCACTACCCACTGAGAGCATATCAGAGGTAAACCGTTTAATAATACATCTAACACTCACTAACGACCCACTGAGAGCATATCAGAGGTAAACTGTTTAATAATACATCTAACACTCACTAACGCACCCACTGAGAGCATATCAGATGTAAACTGTTTAACAATACATCTAACATTCACTAACGACCCACTGAGAGCATATCAGAGGTAAACTGTTTAATAATACATCTAACACTCACTAACTACCCACTGAGAGCATATCAGAGGTAAACTGTTTAATAAAACATCTAACATTCACTAACGACCCACTGAGAGCATATCAGAGGTAAACTGTTTAATACATTTAACACTCACTAACTACCCACTGAGAGCATATCAGAGGTAAACTGTTTAATAATACATCTAACATTCACGAACGACCCACTGAGAGCATATCAGAGGTAAACTGTTTAATAATATATCTAACACTCACTAACTACCCACTGAGAGCATATCAGAGGTAAACTGTTTAATAATACATCTAACACTCACTAACTACCCACTGAGAGCATATCAGAGGTAAACCGTTTAATAATACATCTAACACTCACCAACTACCCACTGAGAGCATATCAGAGGTAAACTGTTTAATAATACATCTAACACTCACTAACTACCCACTGAGAGCATATCAGAGGTAAACTGTTTAATAATACATCTAACACTCACTAACTACCCACTAGGAGCATATCAAAGGTAAACTGTTTAATAATACATCTAACACTCACTAACTACCCACTGAGAGCATATCAGAGGTAAACTGTTTAATAATACATCTAACACTCACTAACTACCCACTGAGAGCATATCAGAGGTAAACTGTTTAATAATACATCTAACACTCACTAACTACCCACTGAGAGCATATCAGAGGTAAACTGTTTAATAATACATCTAACACTCACTAACGACCCACTGAGAGCATATCAGAGGTAAACTGTTTAATAATGCATCAAACACTCACTAACTACCCACTGAGAGCATATCAGAGGTAAACTGTTTAATAATACATCTAACATTCACTAACTACCCACTGAGAGCATATCAGAGGAAAACTGTTTAATACATTTAACACTCACTAATTACCCACTGAGAGCATATCAGAGGTAAACCGTTTAATAATACATCTAACACTCACTAACGACCCACTGAGAGCATATCAGAGATAAACTGTTTAATAATACATCTAACACTCACTAACGGCCCACTGAGAGCATATCAGAGGTAAACTGTTTAATAATACATCTAACACTCACTCACTACCCACTGAGAGCATATCAGAGGTAAACCGTTTAATAATACATCTAACACTCACTAACGACCCACTGAGAGCATATCAGAGGTAAACTGTTTAATAATACATCTAACACTCACTAACGACCCACTGAGAGCATATCAGATGTAAACTGTTTAACAATACATCTAACATTCACTAACGACCCACTGAGAGCATATCAGAGGTAAACTGTTTAATAATACATCTAACACTCACTAACTACCCACTGAGAGCATATCAGAGGTAAACTGTTTAATAAAACATCTAACATTCACTAACGACCCACTGAGAGCATATCAGAGGTAAACTGTTTAATACATTTAACACTCACTAACTACCCACTGAGAGCATATCAGAGGTAAACTGTTTAATAATACATCTAACATTCACGAACGACCCACTGAGAGCATATCAGAGGTAAACTGTTTAATAATACATCTAACACTCACTAACTACCCACTGAGAGCATATCAGAGGTAAACTGTTTAATAATACATCTAACACTCACTAACTACCCACTGAGAGCATATCAGAGGTAAACCGTTTAATAATACATCTAACACTCACCAACTACCCACTGAGAGCATATCTCTCATTAACACAAACATAAAAGATAAACTCATTTTACATGTTAGTCATTTAGCAGACACTCTTATCCAGAGCAACTTACAGTTAGTGAGTGCATACATTTTTCATACTCATCACTGAATACATACAGTACCAGTCAAAAGTTTGGTCACACCTACTCATTCAAGGGTTTTTCTTTATTTTTACTATTTTCTACATTGTAGAATAATAGTGAAGACATCAAAACTATGAAAAACAGATATGGAATCATGTAGTAACCAAAAAAGTGTTAAACATATGAAAATATATTTTATATTTGAGATTCTTCAAAGTAGCCACCCTTTGCCTTGATGACAGCTTTGCACACTCTTGGCATTCTCTCAACCAGCTTCATGAGGTAGTCAACCTGGCATGCATTTCAATTAACAGGTGTGTCTTCTTTCATTACTACATGATTCCATATGTGTTCTTTTATAGTTTTGATGTCTTCACAATTTTTCTACAATGTAAAAAATAGTAAAAATAAAGAAAAACCCTTGAATGAGTTGGTGTGTCCAAACTTTTGACTGGTAGTGTATATATATATATAGATATGTCATAAAGTTTAGTTTAAACATGTAGCAGAAACCATGTAGCAGAAGAAACGGTTACACAATAAGCTACAGAACCTTCTCTTTTCCACTTTGACAGCTTATCATCAGTAAAGGCATCGCTTTCTCCTCTTTTAAAGGGCCAAGCCTTGCTATGAATATTCATAAACATCACATGAATATTCATACACATTAGATTGCCCTTTTTTTAGACCCTGAATGGCGTTCAAGAGAAAGTTTTTATTTTATTTTATCAATGCCGCAATTAAAAATGCAATGAAGATGGCTTGCTGAAGGATGTCCTTACATTTTGAGGGAAATCCTTTCAGTAAAAACAGAGCTGAAGCAGAATAGTGATAGAGTTAAAGCTATTAAATTATTTAGACCTGATGTTAATTAGCACGAAGAAGCAAGCTACTACATGACACGATAGGGTGGGCCAATATCACCCCCCAGTTGTCTGTCACTTTGTTTTGTTGAATAATAGACGAGGCAACACTTGTTCCTGTGTCGGGGGGCTGGGGTTAGTTGGTTATACCTGGAGTACTTCTCCTGTCTTATCCAGTGTCCTGTGTGAATTTAAGTATGCTCTCTCTAATTCTCTCGTTCTCTCGTTCTCTCTGAGAACCTGAGCCCTAGGACCATACGTCAGGACTACCGGGCATGATGACACCTTGCTGTCCCCAGTCCGCCTGGCCTTGCTGCTATTCCAGTTTCAACTGTTCTGCCTGCGGTTCGAAACCCCCTACCTGTCCCAGACCTGCTGTTTTCAACTCTTAATGATCGGCTATGAAAAGCCAACTGAGAGACCTGAGCCCTAGGACCATACGTCGGGACTACCGGCCGTGGTGACTCCTTGCTGTCCCCAGTCCGCCTGGCCTTGCTGCTATTCCAGTTTCAACTGTTCTGCCTGCGGTTATGGAACCCCTACCTGTCCCAGACCTGCTGTTTTCAACTCTTAATGATCGGCTATGAAAAGCCAACTGAGATTTATTCCTGATTATTATTTGACCATGCTTGTCACTTATGAACATTTTTGAACATCTTGGCATGGTTCTGTTATAATCTTCACCCGGCACAGCCAGAAGAGGACTGGCCACCCCTCATAGCCTGGTTCCTCTCTAGGTTTCTTCCTAGGTTTTCGCCTTTCTAGGGAGTTTTTCCTAGCCACCGTGCTTCTACACCTGCATTACTAGCTGTTTGGGGTTTTAGGCTGGGTTTCTGTACAGCACTTCGAGATATTAGCTGATGTAAGAAGGGCTATATAAAATAAAATTGATTGATTGATTGATACACAGATCTGATCTGGGGAAACTGAAGGAAGACAGACCTAGCTCACGTCTCTCTGGAGACAGCCATATGAGCAGCTGTTATAATCAAATCAAATCAAATGTTATTGGTCACATACACGTGTTTAGCAGATGTTATTGGTCACATACACGTGTTTAGCAGATGTTATTGGTCACATACACGTGTTTAGCAGATGTTATTGGTCACATACACGTGTTTAGCAGATGTTATAGTGGGTGTAGCGAAATGCTTGTGCTTCTAGCTCCGACAGTGCAGTAATATCTAACAAGTAAAAATCTAACAATTTCACAACATATACCCAATACACACAAATCTAGTAAGGAATGGAATTAAGAATATATACATATATGGATGAGCAATGACAGAGCGGCATGGACTAAGATATAGTAGAATATTATAGAATACAGTATATACATATGAGATGAGTAGTGCAAGATATGTAAACATTATTAAAGTGACTAGTGTTCCATTTCTTAAAGTGGCCAGTGATTTCAATAGGCAGCAGCAGCCTCTAATGTGCTAGTGATGGCTGTTTAACAGTCTGATGGCCTTGAGATAGAAGCTGTTTTTCATTCTCTCGGTCCCAGCTTTGATGCACCTGTACTGACCTCGCCTTCTGGATGATAGCGGGGTGAACAGGCAGTGGCTCGGGTGGTTGATGTCCTTGATGATCTTTTTGGCCTTCCTGTGACATCGGGTGCTGTATGTGTCCTGGAGGGCGGATAGTTTGCCCCCGGTAATGCGTTCGGCAGACCGCACCACCCTCTGGCGAGCTCTGCCATTGTGGGCGGTGCAGTTTCCTTACCAGGCGGTGATACAGCCCGACAGGATGCTCTCAATTGTGCATCTGTAAAAGTTTGTGAGGGTTTTAGGTGCCAAGCCAAATTTCTTCAGCCTCCTGAGGTTGAAGAGGCTCTGTTGAGCCTTCTTCACCACACTGTCTGCGTGGGTGGACCATTTCATTTAGTCAGTGATGTGTAAGCTGAGGAACTTGAAGCTTTCCACCTTCTGCACTGCGGTCCCGTCGATGTGGATAGGGGGGTGCACCCTCTGATGTTCACGATCATCTCCTTTGTTTTGTTGATGTTGAGTGAGAAGTTATTTTCCTGGCTATGGTGTTCAATGCTGAGCTATAGTCAATGAACAGCATTCTTACATAGGTATTCCTCTTGTCCAGATGGGATAGGGCAGTGTGCAGTGTGATGGCGATTGCATCGTCTGTGGATCTATTGGGGCGGTAAGCAAATTAAAGTGGGTCTAGGGTGACAGGTAAGGTAGAGGTGATATGATCCTTGACTAGACTCTCAAAGCACTTCATGATGACAGAGGTGAGTGCTACGGGGCGATAGTCATTTAGTTCAGTTACCTTTGCTTTCTTGGGTACAGGAACGATCATGTCCATCTCTCTCTGGAGACAGCCGTATGAGCAGATGATATAATCATGTCTGTCTCTCTCCTGAGACAGCCATTGTAGATGTTATAAGAAACACAGACGCAACCCCTTTCTGAGCTACTGAATTGAAAATGACAAAAATCGTTTATTCTGCAATCATGTAATTATGGCTAGATGACTGTTGATATATGGCCAGTATAATGACTGTTGAGCTATGGCCAGTATAATGACTGTTGAGTTATGGCCAGTATAATGACTGTTGAGTTATGGCCAGCATAATGACTGTTGAGTTATGGCCATCACAATGACTGTTGAGCTATGGCCAGTATAATGACTGTTGAGTTATGGCCAGCATAATGACTGTTGAGTTATGGCCAGTATAATGACTGTTGAGTTATGGCCAGTATAATGACTGTTGAGCTATGGCCAGTATAATGACTGTTGAGTTATGGCCAGTATAATGACTGTTGAGCTATGGCCAGTATAATGACTGTTGAGTTATGGCCAGTATAATGACTGTTGAGTTATGGCCAGCATAATGACTGTTGAGTTATGGCCATCACAATGACTGTTGAGCTATGGCCAGTATAATGACTGTTGAGTTATGGCCAGCATAATGACTGTTGAGATATGGGCAGTATAATGACTGTTGTGTTATGGTCAGCATAATGACTGTTGAGCTATGGCCAGCATAATGACTGTTGAGTTATGGCCAGTATAATGACTGTTGAGTTATGGTCAGTATAATGACTGTTGAGCTATGGTCAGTATAATGACTGTTGAGCTATGGCCAGCATAATGACTGTTGTGTTATGGCCAGTATAATGACTGTTGAGTTATAGCCAGTACAATGACTGTTGAGTTATGGTCGTCAGTATAATGACTGTTGATCTACGGCCAGTATAATGACTGTTGAGCTATGGCCAGTATAATGACTGTTGAGCTATGGCCAGTATAATGACTGTTGAGTTATGGCCAGCATAATGACTGTTGAGCTATGGCCAGTATAATGACTGTTGAGCTATGGTCAGCATAATGACTGTTGAGCTATGGCCAGTATAATGACTGTTGAGCTATGGCCAGTATAATGACTGTTGAGTTATGGTCAGCATAATGACTGTTGAGTTATGGCCAGTATAATGACTGTTGAGTTATGGTCAGCATAATGACTGTTGAGCTATGGCCAGTATAATGACTGTTGAGCTATGGCCAGTATAATGACTGTTGTGTTATGGCCAGTATAATGACTGTTGAGCTATGGCCAGTATAATGACTGTTGAGTTATGGCCAGTATAATGACTGTTGAGTTATGGCCAGTATAATGACTGTTGAGCTATGATCAGTATAATGACTGTTGAGTTATGGCCAGTATAATGACTGTTGAGTTATGGCCAGTATAATGACTGTTGAGTTATGGCCAGTATAATGACTGTTGAGCTATGGCCAGTATAATGACTGTTGAGCTATGGCCAGTATAATGACTGTTGAGTTATAGCCAGTACAATGACTGTTGAGTTATGGTCAGTATAATGACTGTTGAGTTATGGACAGCATAATGACTGTTGAGCTATGGTCAGTATAATGACTGTTGAGCTATGGCCAGTATAATGACTGTTGAGTTATGGCCAGTATAATGACTGTTGAGATATGGGCAGTATAATGACTGTTGAGTTATGGCCAGTATAATGACTGTTGAGTTATGGTCAGTATAATGACTGTTGAGTTTTTGCCAATATGATGACTGTTGTGTTTAGGCCAGTTTAATGACTGTTGAGATATGGCCAGTATAATGACCGTTGAGATATGGGCAGTGTAATGCCTGCCTGTTCCAAATCAAAACAAACCTATTTTTATTTGTCACACGCGCCGAATACAACAGGTGTAGACCTTAACCTGAAATACTTACTTACAAGCCCATAACCAAAAATACAGTTCAAGAAATAGTGTTAAGAAAATATTTACTAAATAAACTGAAGTAAAAAAATAAATACAATGTTACACAATAAAATAACATTAACAAGGCTATATTTAGTGGGTATCGTTACCGAGTCAATGGGTTACTCGAGGTAATTTGTACATGTAAAGTGACTGTGCATAGATAATAGACAGCGAGTAGCAGCAGTGGGGGGTCAATGCAAATAGTCCGGGTGGACATTTGATTAATTGTTCAGCAGTCTTATTGCTTGGGGGTAGAAGATGTTAAGGAGCCTTTTGGACCTAGACTTGGTGCTCCGGTACCGCTTGCCGTGCGGTAGCAGAGAGAACAGTCTATGACTTGGGTGACTGTAGTCTTTGACAATTGTTTGGGCCTTCCTCTGACACCGCCTGGTATATAAACTTCCATTCAAACGTTTGGACACATCTACTCAATCAAGGGTTTTTCTTTATTTTTCCAATTTTCTACATTGTAGAATAATAGTGAATACATCAAAACTATGAAATAACACATATGGAATCATGTCGTAACCAAAAAAGTGTTAAACAAATTCTTCAAAGTAGCCACCCTTTGCCTTGATGACAGCTTTGCACACTCTTGGCATTCTCTCAACCAGCTTCATGAGGTAGTAACCTGGAATACATTTCAATTAACAGGTGTGCCTTGTTAAAAGTTAATTTGTGGAATTTCTTTCCTTCTTAATGCGTTTGAGACAATCAGTTGTGTTGTGACAAGGAAGGGGTGGTATACAGAAGATAGCCCTGTTTGGTAAAAGACCATAAACAGCTCAAATAAGCAAAGAGAAATGACAGTCCATCATTACTTTAAGACATGATGGTCAGTAAATCCAGAACATTTCAAGAACTTTGAAAGTTTCTTCAAGTGCAGTCGCAAAAACCATCAAGCGCTATGATGAAACTGGCTCTCATGAGGACCGCCACAGGAAAGGAAGACCCAGAGATACCTCTGCTGCAGAGGATAAGTTCATTAGAGATAACTGCACCTCAGATTGCAGCCCAAATAAATAGTTACAGACACATCTCAACATCAACTGTTCAGAGGAGACTGCGTGAATCAGGGATTCATGCTCGAATTGCTACAAAGAAACCACTACTGAAGGACACCAATAAGAAGAAGAGACTTGCTTGGGCCAAGAAACACGAGCAATGGACCGGTGGAAATCTGTCCTCTGGTCTGATGAGTCCAAATGTGAGATTTTTGGTTCCAACCGCTGTGTCTTTGTGAGACGCAGAGTATGTGAACAGATGTTCTCCCCATGTGTGGTTCCCACCGTGAAGCATGGAGGAGGAGGTGTTATGGTGTGGGGGTGCCTTGCATGTGACACACTATGTGATTAATTTAGAAATCAAGGCACACTTAACCAGCATGGCTACCACAGCATTCTGCAGCGATACGCCATCCCATCTGGTTAGCGCTTAGTGGGACTGTTATTTGTTTTTCAACAAGACAATGACCCAAAACACACCTCCAGGCTGTGTAAGGGCTATTTGACCAAGAAGGAGAGTGCTGCATCAGATGACCTGGCCTCCATAATCACCTGACCTCAACCCAATTGTGATGGTTTGGGAGGAGTTGGACCGCAGAGTGAAAGAAAAGCAGCCAGCAAGTGCTCAGCATATATGGGAACTCCTTCAAGACTGTTGGTCTCGGTGATGTACTGGGCTTTACGCTACACTACACTCTGTAGCGCCTTACTGTCAGATGGCAAGCAGTTACCATACCAGGCGGTGATGCAACCGGTCAGGATGGTGCAGCTGTAGAACTTTTTGAGGATCTGGGGACCCATGCCAAATCTTTTCAGTCTCCTAAGGGGGAAAAGGTGTTGTCGTGCCCTCTTCACGACTTTCTTGGTGTGTTTGAACCATGATAGTTTGTTGGTGATGTGGACACCAAGGAACTTGAAACTCTCGACCCGCTCCACTACAGCCCCGTCGATGTGAATGGGGGCGTGTTCGACCCCCTTTTCCTGAAGTCCATGATC
Source organism: Coregonus clupeaformis (assembly GCF_020615455.1). Taxonomy (NCBI): domain Eukaryota; kingdom Metazoa; phylum Chordata; class Actinopteri; order Salmoniformes; family Salmonidae; genus Coregonus; species Coregonus clupeaformis. Next base: position 37,114,084 of record NC_059196.1, read on the forward strand.
TGCTCCTTTGTCTTGCTCACTGCCAGGTCTCTGACCTCATCCCTATAGGCTGTCTCATCATTGTCGGTGATCAGGCCTACCTCTGTTGTGTCGTCAGCAAACATAATGATGGTGTTGGAGTCATGCTTGGCCACCCAGTCGTGGGTGAACAGGGTGTACAGGAGGAGACTAAGCACACAACCCTGAGGAGCCCCCATGTTGAGGATCAGCGTGGCATATGTGTTGTTGCCTACCCTTACCACCTGGGGGCATCTCGTCAGGAACCAGTTGCAGAGGGAGTTGTTTAGTCCCAGGGTCCTTAGCTTAGTGATGAGCTTTGTGGGCACTATGGTGTTGAACGCTGAGCTGTAGTCAATTAATAGCATTCTCACATTGGTGTTCCTTTTGTCCAGGTGGGAAAGGGCAGTGTGATTTATATTGCGTCATCTGTGGATCTGTTGGGGCGGTATGCAAATTGGAGTGGGTCTAGGGTTTCCGGGATGATGGTGTTGATGTGAGCCATGACCAGCCTTTCAAAGTACTTCATGGCTACCGACGTGAGTGCTACGGGGCGGTAGTCATTTTTGCAGGTTACCTTTGCTTTTCTTGGGCACAGGGACTACGGTGGTTTGTTTGAAACATGTAGGTATTACAGATTCGGTCAGGCAGAGGTTGAAATTGTCAGTGAAGACACTTGACAGTTGGTCAGCCCATGCTCTGAGTACACGTCCTGGTAATCCGTCTGGCCCCGTGGCCTTGTGAATGGTGACCTGTTTAAAGGTCTTGCTCACATCGGCTACGGAGAGTGTGATTTCACAGTCGTCCGGAACAGCTGGTGCTCTCATGTATGCTTCAGTGTTGCTTGCCTCGAAGTGAGCATTAAAGGCATTTAGCACGTCTGGTAGACTCGCGTCACTGGGAAGCTCGCGGCTGGGTTTCCTTTGCAGTCCGTAATATTTTGCAGTGTCAGAGCCGGTGTAGTAGGATTCAATCTTATTCCTGTATTGACACTTTGCCTGTTTGATGGTTCGTCTGAGGGCATATACTGGCCATGTTTTAAGCATCCAAATTAGTGTCCCACTCCTTGAAAGCGGCAGCTTTAGCCTTTAGCTCGGTGCGGATGTTGCCTGTAATCCATGGCTTCTGTAATGTGTAATGACTGCCTGTTGAGATATGGCCAGTGTAATGACTGTTGAGCTATGGCCAGTGTAATGACTGCCTGTTGAGATATGGCCAGTGTAATGACTGCCTGTTGAGATAAGGCCAGTGTAATGACTGCCTGTTGAGATATGGCCAGTGTAATGACTGCCTGTTGAGATATGGCCAGTGTAATAACTGCCTGTTGAGATAAGGCCAGTGTAATGACTGCCTGTTGAGATATGGCCAGTGTAATGACTGCCTGTTGAGATAAGGCCAGTGTAATGACTGCCTGTTGAGATATGGCCAGTGTAATAACTGCCTGTTGAGATAAGGCCAGTGTAATGACTGCCTGTTGAGATAAGGCCAGTGTAATGACTGCCTGTTGAGATAGGGCCAGTGTAATGACTGCCTGTTGAGATATGGCCAGTGTAATGACTGCCTGTTGAGATATGGCCAGTGTAATGACTGCCTGTTGAGATATGGCCAGTGTAATGACTGCCTGTTGAGATAAGGCCAGTGTAATGACTGCCTGTTGAGATAAGGCCAGTGTAATGACTGCCTGTTGAGATATGGCCAGTGTAATGACTGCCTGTTGAGATATGGCCAGTGTAATGACTGCCTGTTGAGATATGGCCAGTGTAATGACTGCCTGTTGAGATATGGCCAGTGTAATGACTGCCTGTTGAGATAAGGCCAGTGTAATGACTGCCTGTTGAGATATGGCCAGTGTAATGACTGCCTGTTGAGATAAGGCCAGTGTAATGACTGCCTGTTGAGATAAGGGCAGTGTAATGACTGCCTGTTGAGATAAGGCCAGTGTAATGACTGCCTGTTGAGATATGGCCAGTGTAATAACTGCCTGTTGAGATAAGGCCAGTGTAATGACTGCCTGTTGAGATATGGCCAGTGTAACGGATGCTGTGAGAGCTGTGGTCGGGAGAGGTTGTGTTTTCTCTAGTAGGAGGTAAGCTTGGCTTCTTATATGGTGTTGAGTAAAGCTTAAACCATGTATTTAGATCGTAGGTAGGTAGTTGTAGTTAGGTATTGTAGGTAGTTTATTTAGGTAGTTATTTAGGTAGTTATTGTAGGTTTCCGTAGGTAATTATTGTAGGTAAGTATTGTTTACGGCGGAGCCCGGCGAAGCACGAGGCTAGCTAGCTAGCGGGTAGCTACTGGTAACGTTTAGCAACGGTGGAGAGTTGTTTCCAATGTTAATGTGCTAGCTAGCCAACGTTTAATTTTTGCTGCGTTATGAAAGGAACTAGACACGGACACGAATTATCTGTTTAGTGTGTTAACACACTATTGGTAGTTTGTTGTAACCAAGTATTGGTGCTAAACTGTGTGTTATTGGATGCTAGCATGCTAGTTAGCTATGGCGTCATAGTTAGGCATCGTGGGCTGTTGTGGGTAGTTACTGTAGGTTAGCATTGTTTTTCGGCGGTGCCGGGTGTAGCACGAAGCTAGCTAGCTAGCCGTTCTTCAAACAAAGTCAACACAGTAGCCATTGCTAGCTAGCCAACACGACCAGCTAACTGTACTGTAGTAGCTAAATACAATATACTTGTGCTAACTAGCCAACGTCTAAACTGTGTGTTATTGGATGCTAGCATGCTAGTTAGCTATGGTGTCATAGTTAGCTAGCTGAATAAAGTGGGTTGAGTCTATTCCTTTAAACATTGAACCGCTGTGGTTCACAACAATTCTGATTTCTAAAGGTGGAAGTTGGGAGAGTTTTTGTTCGGGTGGTTCAGTGAAACAATTATAGTTTCTGAGGTGGAAGTTTTGGTGAGGGAGGCCCTGCTCTCTCCTCTCCCAGATGTTTAGTTCATTTCATTCCGATCTCCTCTGCATTATTGTAGCCATTTGCTACAGCCTGTCAACTATGCCTCTGCCTATCCCTGTTCTCTCCTCTCTGCACAGGCTACACAAACGCCTCACACCGCGTGGCTGCTGCCTCTCTAACCTGGTGGTCCCTGCACGCACCCCACACCTGGAGTTCCAGGTCTCAGGCAGCCTCTGGAACTGCCGTTCTGCTGCCAACAAAGCTGACTTCATCCCAGCCTATGCTAACCTCCAGTCCCTCGACTTCCTGGCGCTGACGGAAACATGGATTACCACTGAAAACACTGCTACTCCTACTGCTCTCTCCTCGTCTGACCATGTGTTCTCGCATACCCCGAGAGCATCTGGTCAGAGGGGTGGTGGCACAGGAATCCTCATCTCTCCCAAGTGGACATTCTCAATTTTTCCCCTAACCCACCTGTCTATCTCCTCATTTGAATTCCATGCTGTCACAGTCACTAGCCCATTTAAGCTTAATATCCTTGTCATCTATCGCCCTCCAGGTTCCCTTGGAGAGTTCATCAATGAGCTTGACGCCTTGATAAGTTCCTTTCCTGAGGATGGCTCACCCCTCACAGTTTTGGGGGATTTCAACCTCCCTATGTCCACATTTGACTCATTTCTCTCTGCCTCCTTCTTTCCACTCCTCTCCTCTTTTGACCTCACCCTCTCACCGTCCCCCCCTGCTCACAAGGCAGGCAATACGCTTGACCTCATCTTTACTAGATGCTGCTCTTCTACTAATCTCACTGCAACTCCCCTCCATGTCTCCGACCACTACTTTGTTTCCTTTTCTCTCTCGCTCTCCTCCAACACTACTCACTCTGCCCCTACACAGATGGTAATATGCCACCGCAACCTTCGCTCTCTCTCTCCCACTACTCTCTCCTCTTCCATCCTATCATCTCTTCCCTCTGCTCAATCCTTCTCCCTCCAATCTCCTGATTCTGCCTCCTCAACCCTCCTCTCCTCCCTTTCTGCATCCTTTGACTCCCTGTGTCCCCTATCCTCCCGGCCGGCTCGGTCCTCCCCTCCAGCTCTGTGGCTTGATGACTCATTGCGAGCTCACAGAACAGAGCTCCGGGCAGCTGAGCGGAAATGGAAGAAAACTAAACTCCCTGCCGACCTGGCATCTTTTCACTCCCTCCTCTCTACATTTTCTTCATCTGTTTCTTCTGCTAAGGCCACTTTCTACCACTCTAAATTCCAAGCATCTGCCTCTAACCCTAGGAAGCTCTTTGCCACATTTTCCTCCCTGCTGAATCCACCCCCCCCCCTCCTCTCTCTCTGTGGATGACTTCGTCAACCACTTTGAAAAGAAGGTTGACGACATCCGATCCTCGTTTGTTAAGTCTAATGACACTGCTGGTCCTACTCACACTGCCCTACCCTATGCTTTGACTTCTTTCTCCCCTCTCTCTCCAGATAAAATCCTGCGACTTGTGACTGCAGGCCGCCCAACAACCTGCCCGCTTGACCCCATCCCCTCCTCTCTTCTCCAGACCATCTCCGGTGACCTTCTCCCCTACCTCACCTCGCTGATCAACTCATCCTTGACCGCTGGCCATGTCCCTTCCGTCTTCAAGAGAGCGAGAGTTGCTCCCCTTCTCAAAAAAACCAACACTCGATCCCACTGATGTCAACAACTACAGACCAGTATCCCTTCTTTCTTTTCTTTCCAAAACTATTGAGCGTGCCGTCTTTAGCCAACTCTCTTGCTATCTCTCTTAGAATGACCTTCTTGATCCAAACCAGTCAGGTTTCAGGACTGGTCATTCAACTGAGACTGCTCTTCTCTGTGTCACGGAGGCTCTCCGCACTGCTAAAGCTAACTCTCTCTCCTCTGCTCTTGTCCTTCTAGACCTGTCTGCTGCCTTTGATACTGTGAACCATCAGATCCTCCTCTCCACCCTCTCCGAGCTGGGCATCTCCGGCGCGGCTCACTCCTGGATTGCGTCCTACCTGACCGGTCGCTCCTACCAAGTGGCGTGGCGAGAAGCTGTCTCCGCACCACGTGCTCTCACCACTGGTGTCCCCCAGGGCTCAGTTCTAGGCCCTCTCCTTTTTTCCCTATACACCAAGTCACTTGGCTCTGTCATATCCTCACATGGCCTCTCCTATCATTGCTACGCTGATGATACACAACTAATCTTCTCCTTTCCCCCTTCTGATAACCAGGTGGCGAATCGCATCTCTGCATGTCTGGCAGACATATCAGTATGGATGACGGATCACCACCTCAAGCTGAACCCTGGCAAGACGGAGCTGCTCTTCCTCCCGGGGAAGGACTGCCCGTTCCATGATCTCGCCATCACGGTTGACAACTCCGTTGTGTCCTCCTCCCAGAGTGCGAAGAGCCTTGGCGTGACCCTGGACAACACCCTGTCGTTCTCCGCTAACATCAAGGCGGTGACCCGCTCCTGCAGGTTCATGCTCTACAACATTCGGAGAGTACGACCCTGCCTTACACAGGAAGCGGCACAGGTCCTAATCCAGGCACTTGTCATCTCCCGTCTGGATTACTGCAACTCGCTGTTGGCTGGCCTCCCTGCCTGTGCCATTAAACCCCTACAACTCATCCAGAATGCCGCAGCCCGTCTGGTGTTCAACCTTCCCAAGTTCTCTCCGTCACCCCCCTCCTCCGCACACTCCACTGGCTTCCAGTTGAAGCTCGCATCCGTTACAAGACCATGGTGCTTGCCTATGGAGCAGTGAGGGGAACGGCACCTCTGTACCTTCGGGCTCTGATCAGTCCCTACACCCAAACGAGGGCATTGCGTTCATCCACCTCTGGCCTGCTGGCTCCCTTCCTCTGCGGAAGCATAGTTCCCGCTCAGCCCAGTCAAAACTGTTCGCTGCTCTGGCACCCCAATGGTGGAACAAGCTCCCTCACGACGCCAGGACAGCGGAGTCACTCACCACCTTCCGGAGACATTTGAAACCCCACCTCTTTAAGGAATACCTGGGATAGGATAAAGTAATCATTCTACCCCCCCCCCCAAAAAAAATTATAAAGTGGTTATCCCACTGGCTATAGGGTGAATGCACCAATTTGTGAGTCGCTCTGGATAAGAGCGTCTGCTAAATGACGTAAATGTGCCCTTGAGCAAGGCACTTAACCCTAATTGCTCCTGTTGTCAGCTTCCTGCCTCCTGTTTGTCTCCGGGCCTCTAGAGGTCATCTGTGTTCCCCTCTGCCTTAGTTCTTCCTCGTGTGTGTCAGCTTCCTGCCTCCTGTTTGTCTCCGGGCCTCTAGAGGTCATCTGTGTTCCCCTCTGCCTTAGTTCTTCCTCATGTGTCCTAATTAGCTTGATCCAGGTCACCTGTGCCTTGTTTCCCCTTGTGTATTTTAGCTGTGTGTTTTCCCCTTGTTTCTCACTTGGTTATTGCGTCCTGACTATGTGTCTCCTGCTTTGTCCCACCGTGTCTGTCCTAGTAAGTTGTTCAAAGTTATCTTTAGTTTGTTTTTCTCCCCTCGTGGAGTTGTTTTGTTTTGCCTCCTGTTTTGGAACATTAAATCTACTTGCCTGGAGTATTGCCTTGGGTGTTTCATTTGGGTCCTACAACACCTCCTCTGTGGCTAAGGGGTAGTACCCCCAGCTCTCCACATCTGAGACCGGAGTTTCTAGCCCGGCTTGTGACAGAATAACCAAGACCAATCATGGACCCAGAAACACTCAGTTCCCCGGACCTGTTGGCGGTGATCACTCGACATGAGGCTTCTTTCCAGCGCCATGAAGCCGTTCTCAGCCGACAAGAGGAGCTGATGGCTAGTCATTCTCAACTCCTGGCCGAAATGATGAGTTCCCTCCGCCAGCTATTTGAACGCCTCCCTGGTCCTCTCCCTTCCCCCAGGTCACCCCCCAGTGACGACAGGTCGTCTCGGTTGGCGGAGCCCCGACTACCACCTCCCAAGCCCTTTTCTGGGGATCCAAGCTCTTGCCAGGGTTTCCTCACCCAATGCTCCCTCACCTTCGAGCTCCAACCCTCAAGTTTTCCCACAGACCGTTCCAAGATTGCCTACATCATTACCCTTCTTTCAGACAAGGCGCTCGCCTGGGCTTCTGCGGTGTGGCAGTCCCAGGAGGCCTGTTGTGACTCCCACGCTGCATTTGTAGAAGAGTTCAAGCGGGTGTTCGATCATCCTGTCAGTGGGCGGGGAGGCTTCCAAGCGCCTACTGTCTCGCCGTCAGGGGCCCCGAAGCACGGCAGATTTTGCCATTGATTTCCGGACCATAGCAGCAAGGAGCGGATGGAATGATGAAGCGCTGAGGGTCTGCTTTCAGGGAGGGTTATCTGAGCCCCTTCAAGATGAGTTAGCCACCCGAGAACCAGCTGGTGATCTCGAGTCCCTCATAGCCTTGGCCATCCGCCTGGACAATCGTCTAAGAGAGCGGAGAACGGCTCGCCGTCAGGTGTCTCATTCCCAAGTTCCTCTGAGCAGCTCTGTTTCTCCTGTTTGGACTCCGTCATTCAGAGCTTCCCGGCTCCTGAACTGCTCCAGGATTCCCGGAGAGCATGCAGTTAGGCCGTTCCAGGCTTTCTCCCAACGAAAGGGAACGCCGCATGAGGGAACGTCGGTGCCTCTACTGCGGGGTTGCCGGCCACTTCCGCTCCACTTGCCCCGGAGCTTTGGGAAACGCCTGTCCCCGCCCAGCTACAGGAGGGCTGTGATGGGGAGAGTTAGAGCGCCTCCTACTAACGCTGTCCTGGCTATTCCAGCCACTCTTGTCCTGGGGGGCCACCAGCATCGGGTCCAGGCTATGATCGATTCCGGTGCCGCAGGTGATTTCCTGGATGTAACCTTGGCTAAGGAACTTAAGATCCCTACCCAACTACTTCCTCAACCCCAGGCAGTTACAGCCTTAGATGGCAGACCTCTGGAACCAGGAAAGGTTACCGAGGCGACTCAGTCCCTGCGACTTACCATCTCTCAACACCAGCAGGAGGAGACCTTCTATCTCATTGACTCTCCCGAGTATCCTATTATCCTGGGTCACCCTTGGCTATGCAGACATAATCCCCAGATCGACTGGCCTACGGGCACCATTCTAAGCTGGGGTCCCGCCTGCCAACTCACCTGCATGCTTCAGAGTCCCTCAGCCCCTAGTACCCAGTTTCAAGAGTCTGTTGACGTCTCCCGAGTCCCCAGTGTTTACCATCGGTTCAAGGCAGTGTTCAGCAAGGCCCGGGCTACTTCCTTACCGCCTCATCGCACGTATGACTGTGCCATTGATCTACTCCCCTGGGTGCTGCCCTCCCAGAGGTCGGATCTTTTCCTTGTCCTCCCCGAGCACGCAGCTATGGACACCTACATTAAGGAGTCCTTGGCAGCCGGCCTCATCTATGCCTCTACTTCCCCGGCTGGGGCGGGCTTCTTTTGTTGAAAAGAAAGACGGGGGTCTTAGGCCTTGTATTGATTACCGGGGACTCAACAAGATCACGGTTCGGAATCGATACCCCCTTCCTCTCATGGCCACTGCTTTTGAGCTGCTTCAAGGGGCTTCCATTTTTACTAAGCTGGATCTCCGCAATGCTTACCATCTCGAATGCGGATCCGGCAAGGAGACGAATGGAAGACGGCGTTCAACACGCCCACGGGGCACTATGAATATCGGGTGATGCCGTTCGGGCTCACCAATGCCCCCGCAGTATTCCAAGCCCTGATTAATGATGTTCTCCGGGATATGCTTAATCTGTTCGTCTTCGTGTACCTGGACGATATCCTCATCTTCTCGAGGTCACTGAAGGAGCATGAGGGGCATGTTAGCAGGGTTCTCCAGAGGCTCCTTGACAATCACCTCTACGTTAAGCCTGAGAAGTGTGAATTTCATGTTTCTCAGACTCAGTTTCTCGGGTTTATTGTCACTCCCGGGCACCTAGAGATGGATCCCAAGAAGGTCAAGGCGGTCCACGATTGGCCCACACCTGCCACGGTCAAGGAGGTTCAACGGTTCATTGGCTTTTCTAACTTCTATCGGAAGTTCATTAAGAATTTCAGCTCGGTGGTAGCCCCCTTGACGACGCTTACCAAGGGAGGAGGGACCAAGATTCACTGGGGTCCGGAAGCAGCAGGGGCCTTCGAGGATCTCAAGCGCCGCTTCACGTCTGCTCCGATTCTGGTGACCCCTGACCCAGAGAGACCTTTCGTGGTGGAGGTGGACGCCTCAGAGGTGGGGGTGGGAGCCGTCCTGTCACAGAGGGGTGCGGATGGGAGATTACACCCTTGTGCCTTCATGTCTCGCCGCCTGTCTGAGGCCGAGCGCAACTACCACGTGGGGGATCTAGAGTTGCTTGCGGTAAAACTGGCATTGGAAGAGTGGCGCCATTGGCTTGAGGGGGGCTCAGCACCCTTTCCAGGTTCTCACAGACCACAAGAACCTGGAATATCTCCAACAGGCTAAGCGGATGAACCCTCGGCAAGCACGATGGTCCCTTTTCTTTAATCGATTCCAGTTCCTCCTGACTTACCGACCTGGCACCAAGAACGTCAAGCCGGATGCTCTGTCTCGAGTCTATTCTCCCGAGTTACAAGAGAAGCCCTTGGCATCGATTATTCCGAGGTCTAGGATCGTCGCACCTCTTCAGTGGGAACTAGAAAGAGGGGTACGAGAAGCTCTTGTCCAGGAGCCCGATCCAGGCGGTGGTCCTGCCGGTCGCCTGTACGTTCCTCTCTCTGTTCGGGGCCGCGTCTTGCAGTGGGGTCATGAGTCGCCCTTGACATGCCATCCAGGCAGTGCTCGCACACTGGAGTTCCTCCGACGGCGGTTTTGGTGGCCGTCCATCAAGAAGGACGTGCAGGTCTATGTTGAGGCCTGCCCTGTGTGCAACCAGGGGAAAAGTCGACACGCCAGCGACCCCAGGGACTGCTCCATCCCTTACCTGTTCCTCGAAGGCCATGGTCACACCTTTCTCTGGACTTTGTTACGGGACTTCCTCTATCCCAGGGCAACACCGTCATCCTAGTGGTGGTAGACCGGTTCTCTAAGGCTGCCCGGTTTATTCCCCTGCCCAAGCTGCCCTCGGCTAAGGAGACTGCTGAGCTCCTCATGAACCATGTCTTCCGGATATTTGGTATTCCCCTGGACGTGGTCTCTGACCGAGGTCCCCAATTCTCGTCCCGGTTTTGGGGGCCTTCTGCAGGCTTGTTGGGGCCACAGCCAGCCTATCGTCGGGGTTCCATCCAGAGTCTAATGGCCAAACGGAACGGATTAATCAGGATCTGGAGACCACCCTGCGGTGTATGGCGGCCAGTAATCCCACGTCTTGGGCCACCTATATCATTTGGGCTGAATATGCCCACAACACCCTCCAGTCCTCAGCCACCGGATTGTCCCCCTTCGAATGCCAGTTCGGTTACAACCCTCCATTGTTTCCAGAGGAGGAGGCGCAAGTTGGTGTTCCCTCGGCCCAGCGCTTTGTCCAACGCTGTAGGCGGACCTGGAAGAAGGCCAGGCGTGCCCTCCTTCGGACCTCCCAGAGATACCAAAGTCAGGCTAATCGCCACCGCCGGACGGCCCTAGTTTCCGAGCTGGTCAGAGAGTTTGGTTGGCCACTAAGAACCTGCCCCTCCGGGTCGAATCCAGGAAGCTTTCCCAGAGATACATCGGGCCTTTCCGCATTGCTAGAAAGGTTAACCCTGTGTCGTATCGTTTGGTTCTCCCTCGCTCCCTTAGAGTTAACCCCACTTTCCATGTTTCACTCCTTAAACCTGTCTTGTCTTCTCCCTTTGCCCCCCCACGCAGACCCCCGCCACCTCCCAGGATCATTGACGGCCAGCCAGCCTACACAGTCCGCCGGATACTGGACTCCCGGAGGGTCCAGAACTCTCTGCAGTATCTGGTGGACTGGGAGGGCTACGGGCCGGAGGAGTGCTCCTGGGTTCCAGCCAGGGACATCCTGGACCCAGGTTTGATCCGAGATTTTCGCACCCTGGGGCCAGGGTGTTCTGGAAGGAACGTCAGGAGTCGTTCCTAGAGGAGGGGGTCCTGTCAGCTTCCTGCCTCCTGTTTGTCTCCCGGGCCTCTAGAGGTCATCTGTGTTCCCCTCTGCCTTAGTTCTTCCTCGTGTGTGTCAGCTTCCTGCCTCCTGTTTGTCTCCGGGCCTCTAGAGGTCATCTGTGTTCCCCTCTGCCTTAGTTCTTCCTCATGTGTCCTAATTAGCTTGATCCAGGTCACCTGTGCCTTGTTTCCCCTTGTGTATTTTAGCTGTGTGTTTTCCCCTTGTTTCTCACTTGGTTATTGCGTCCTGACTATGTGTCTCCTGCTTTGTCCCACCGTGTCTGTCCTAGTAAGTTGTTCAAAGTTATCTTTAGTTTGTTTTTCTCCCCTCGTGGAGTTGTTTTGTTTTGCCTCCTGTTTTGGAACATTAAATCTACTTGCCTGGAGTATTGCCTTGGGTGTTTCATTTGGGTCCTACAACACCTCCTCTGTGGCTAAGGGGTAGTACCCCCAGCTCTCCACATCTGAGACCGGAGTTTCTAGCCCGGCTTGTGACACCTGTAAGTCGCTCTGGATAAGAGCGTCTGCTAAATGACTAAAATGTAAAAATGTAATGCCTGTTGAGATATGACCAGTGTAATGACTGCCTGTTGAGATAAGGCCAGTGTAATGACTGCCTGTTGAGATATGGCCAGTGTAATGACTGCCTGTTGAGATAAGGCCAGTGTAATGACTGCCTGTTGAGATATGGCCAGTGTAATGACTGCCTGTTGAGATATGGCCAGTGTAATGACTGCCTGTTGAGATATGGCCAGTGTAATAACTGCCTGTTGAGATATGGCCAGTGTAATGACTGCCTGTTGAGATAAGGCCAGTGTAATGACTGCCTGTTGAGATATGGCCAGTGTAATAACTGCCTGTTGAGATATGGCCAGTGTACTGACTTTAGAGTTATCCGTCTTCCCCATATTTCCTTCTGGTGAGTAATACTGACTAGTGCATGTGGTTGAGCATGAGCTGTGACCGAGCTGTGTGTGTGCGTGCGTGAGAGAATAAATGCATGCTCTAGTGGGTGTGTGTGTGTGTGTGTGTGTGTGTGTGTGTGTGTGTGTGGGTGTGTGTGTGTTGGTGTGCGTGCATACGTTTTTGTATATGTGATCACACAAGTGTCTGTGTACTCGTGTGTGTGGTTGTTGTGCATTTGTGTGTGTCTTTGGCGTGTGTGTATATGTGTGTGTGTAAGTATGGTATCTGTTTGCTGGGTTCTGAGTGGAGCAGACAGCTTGTTATTCAGACATGTGAGGCTGAATGGCTGTAGGGCTTCTGCTGCTGCGGGGAGAGAGAGGAGAGGAGAGGAGAGGAGAGGAGAGGAGAGGAGAGGAGAGGAGAGGGGAGGGGGGAGAGAAGAGGAGTGGGAGAGGAGTGGGAGAGAGGAGAGGAGAGGAGAGGAGAGGAGAGGGAGAGGAGAGGGAGAGGAGAGGAGAGGAGAGGAGAGGAGAGGAGAGGGGAGGGGAGGGGAGGGGAGGGGAGGGGGGAGAGAAGAGGAGTGGGAGAGAGGAGAGGAGGGAAGGGTCTCCCTGGCGACAGAGGCAGGGGGGAGATGAGGGTGATGGTTGGGTGCACAGGGACATAGTGATGAATAGAGGAGGAAAAACAATATATATTATTATCAATATAATATCAATTAAATCAATATAACATTAATTAAATCAATATAATATCTATTAAATCAATATAATATCTATTAAATCAATATAACATTTATTAAATCAACATAATATCTGTTCTCTCTGATTATAAAGGCTACTGAGGAAGGAAACCTGATACACATCTCCTCACTCTCTCTGATTATAAAGGCTACTGAGGAAGGAAACCTTAAATATTATACACATTACACACATACAGATATTTGATCTTCATTTGAGGCAGTTTTGTACAGCAAGCAAAATAATCCTGCAGCAACAGGTAAATTGCATTTTTATGCGGATGATAATTCATGGACATTTTTGTAGGGGGTTTTCGTAAGGGAAAATTATACTGCACGCTGTCATGAGGGTTCTTCCGGGTCTGGAGGCGGCAGGCAGGGCACTCTCACGTCACCCCAGGTAACGTAAACCCACACTCGGTCAGAGCCCTCTGCTGCACACTGTCATCAGGGTTCTTCCGGGTCTGGAGGCGGCAGGCAGGGCACTCTCACGTCACCCCAGGTAGCCCAAACCCAGACTCGGTCATAGCCCTCTGCTGCACACTGTCGTCAGGGTTCTTCCGGGTCTGGAGGCGGCAGGCAGGGCACTCTCACGTCACCCCAGGTAGCCCAAACCCAGACTCGGTCAGAGCCCTCTGCTGCACACTGTCGTCAGGGTTCTTCCGGGTCTGGAGGCGGCAGGCAGGGCACTCTCGCGTCTCCCCAGGTAGGGCAAACCCAGACTCGGTCAGAGCCCTCTGCTGCACACTGCACCATACACGTCACCTTCCCTGAACACACAGTAGTTCCCCAATGCAAGGCGCTGGTCGATTCAGGCGCAGCTGGGAACTTTATGGATAGGTCGTTAGCGCATAGTCTAGGTATTCCATTGGTTCCCCTATCCATTCCACTGCCCATCAAAGTACTTAACAGTCGACCATTAGGGTCAGGGTTCGTTAGGGAAGTTACAGCACCAGTCACTATGGTTACGCACGAGACCCATAGAGAGCAAGTCACCCTTTTTATTACTGAGTCCCCTGATTTCCCTGTTGAGTTGGGTCTTCCCTGGTTAGCACTACACAACCCCACCTTTTCATGGCCACAGAGGGTTCTCACAGGGTGGTTGCGAGAGTGTCAGGGGAGGTGTCTGGCTGTTTACGTTGGTGCAACCACCTTGGAAAGTCCAGACACTACCTCCACCGTGTGCATTCCCTCCGAATACCTCGATTTGGTGCACGCGTTTTCCAAAATGCAGGTGACCAAAATACCACCTCATCGGGCGGGGGATTGCGCGATAAACCTCCGGGTAGACGCTGTGCCTCCCAGGGGTCATGTGTATCCCCTGTCACAGGCTGAAACGGAGGCGATGGAGTCATGTATATCCCCTGTCACAGGCTGAAACGGAGGCTATGGAGTCATGTGTATCCCCTGTCACAGGCTGAAACGGAGGCTATGGAGTCATGTATATCCCCTGTCACAGGCTGAAACGGAGGCGATGGAGTCATGTATATCCCCTGTCACAGGCTGAAACGGAGGCGATGGAGTCATGTATATCCCCTGTCACAGGTTGAAACGGAGGCGATGGAGACATACGTCTCCGAGTCCCTGCACCAGGGGTTCATACGTCCCTCCACTTCGCCTGCCTCCTCAAGATTATTTTTTGTGAAGAAGAAAGACGGAGGTCTGCGCCCGTGCATTGATTACCGAGCACTGAACAAGGGGACAATACATTATAGGTGTCCTCTACCCCTCATTACATCTGTGATCGAGTCAATGAATGGGGCGCGCTTCTTCACAAAATTAGATCTCCGGAGTGCGTACAACCTGGTGCGTGTCCGAGAGGGGGACGAGTGGAAGACAGCATTCAGCACAGCCACGGGGCATTACGATAACCTGATGAGGCCCTACGGTTTGATGAATGCTCCCTCAGTTTTCCAGTCCTTTGTGAACGAGGTGTTTCGGGACATACTTGGTCACTGTGTAGTGGTCTACATCGATGACATTCTGGTGTATTTCCGCTACGTGCGCCGAGCATGTGTCCCTGGTTCGCAAAGTACTGACTGTTGGCCCAGCACTTTGACCTTTATGCCAAGGCAGAGAAGTGTCTGCTTTTCAACAGTCCGTCTCCTTCCTCGGATACCGCATTACCACCTCAGGTGTGGAGATGGAGGGAGAACGCATTTCATACGTGTGTAATTGGCCGACTCCAACCACGGTAAAGGAGGTGCAGTGCTTTATTGGCTTTGCCAACTACTATCGGAGGTTTATCCGGGGCTTTGGCAAGGTCGCAGCTCCCATCACCTCTCTGTTGAAGGGTGGGTCGTCTCGGCTCCGCTGGTCTGCTGAGGCTGACAGGGCTTTCAGTAACCTGAGGGTTCTGTTCACCTCAGCCCCGGTACTGGCCCATTCCGATCCATCACTACCGTTCATAGTGGAGGTGGATGCGTACGAGGTGGGGATGGGAGCAGTCCTGTATCAACGCTCGGGCACGCCACCCAAGCTCCACC
Organism: Coregonus clupeaformis; assembly: GCF_020615455.1. Lineage (NCBI taxonomy): Eukaryota > Metazoa > Chordata > Actinopteri > Salmoniformes > Salmonidae > Coregonus > Coregonus clupeaformis. Next base: position 37,129,178 of record NC_059196.1, read on the forward strand.
CCTGTGCCTTCTTCTCCAAGAAGCTCAGCCCAGCGGAGCAGAACTACGACGTTGGTGATCGGGAGCTGTTGGCTGTTGTCCGAGCTCTGACAGTGTGGAGACATTGGCTCGAGGGGGCGAAACACCTTTTCCTCATCTGGACGGACCACCGTAACCTGGAGTACATCCAGGCAGCGAGGAGGCTGAACCATCGCCAGGCCAGGTGGGCCCTATTCTTCACCTGGGTTCGATTTTACACTGTCCTACATCCCGGGTACGAAGAACATAAAGGCAGATGCACTGTCACAGCTGTACAACACAGAGGAGAGGCCCAGAGACAACACCCCCATACTCCCGGCCTCCTGCATTGCTAAGGACGTGAGGGTGTATGTCTCCTCCTGCTCAGTGTGCGCCCAGAGTAAGGCACCTAGGCACCTCCCAGCGGGTAAGTTACAGCCCTTACCAGTTCCACAACGGCCATGGTCCCACTTGTGTATTGACTTCCTCACTGAAGGCGTTCATGGAACATCTGGATGTCTCGGACAGCCTGACCTCTGGGTTTCCCGAGTCTGATGGGCAGGTGGAACGGGCGAATCAGGATGTGGGTAGGGTCCTGCGGTCCTACTGCCAGGACCGGCCGGGGGAGTAGTCGTGTTCTTGCCATGGGCGGTATATGCCCAGAACTCCACTAACCTAACACCATTTCAATGTGTTTTAGGTTATCAGCCGGTTCTGGCACCATGGCATCAGAGCATCCAGATGCAGCGCTCCTAGTAGCCGGGGACTTTAATGCAGGGAAACTTAAATCCGTTCTACCTCATTTCTACCAGCATGTTAAATGTGCAACCAGAGGGGAAAAAACTCTAGACCACCTTTACTCCACACACAGAGACGCATACAAAGCTCTCCCTCGCCCTCCATTTGGCAAATCTGACCATAACTCTATCCTCCTGATTCCTGCTTATAAGCAAAAACTGAAGCAGGAAGCACCAGTGATTCGGCTAATAAAAAAGTGGTCAGATGATGCAGATGCTAAGCTACAGGACTGTTTTGCTAGCACAGACTGGAACATGTTCCGGGATTCTTCAGACAGCATTGAGGAGTACACCACATCAGTCACTGGCTTCATCAATAAGTGCATCGATGATGTCGTCCCCCACAGTGACCGTACGTACATACCCCAACCAGAAGCCATGGATTACAGGAAACATCCGCACTGAGCTAAAGGGTAGAGCTGCCGCTTTCAAGGAACGGGACTCTAACCCGGACGCTTATAAGAAATCCCGCTATGACCTCCGACGAACCATCAAACAGGCAAAGAGTCAATACAGGTCTAAGATTGAATCATACTACACTGGCTCTGACGCTCGTCGGATGTGGCAGGATTTGAAAACTATTACAGACTACAAAGGGAAGCACAGCCGCGAGCTGCCCAGTGACACAAGCCTACCAGACGAGCTAAACCACTTCTATGCTCGCTTCGAGGCAAGCAACACTGAAGCATGCATGAGAGCACCAGCTGTTCCGGGACGACTATGTGATCACGCTCTCCGTAGCCGATGTGAGTAAGACTTTTAAGCAGGTCAACATTCACAAGGCCGCAGGGCCAGACGGATTACCAGGACGTGTACTCCGAGCATGTGCTGACCAACTGGCAAGTGTCTTCACTGACATTTTCAACATGTCCCTGACTGAGTCTGTAATACCAACATGTTTCAAGCAGACCACCATAGTCCCCGTGCCCAAGAACTCTAAGATAACCTGCCTAAATGACTACCGACCCGTAGCACTGACGTCTGTAGCCATGAAGTGCTTTGAAAGACTGGTCATGGCTCACATCAACAGCATAATCCCAGAAACCCTAGACCCACTCCAATTTGCATACCGCCCCAACAGATCCACAGATGATGCAATCTCTATCGCACTCCACACTGCCCTTTCCCACCTGGACAAGAGGAACACCTACGTGAGAATGCTATTCATTGACTACAGCTCAGCATTCAACACCATAGTGCCCTCTAAGCGCATCACTAAGCTAAGGATCCTGGGACTAAACACCTCCCTCTGCAACTGGATCCTGGACTTCCTGACGGGCCGCCCCCAGGTGGTAAGGGTAGGTAACAACACATCTGCCACACTGATCCTCAACACGGGGCCCTCAGGGGTGCGTGCTCAGTCCCCTCCTGTACTCTCTGTTCACCCATGACTGCATGGCCAGGCACGACTCCAACACCATCATTAAGTTTGCCGACGACACAACAGTGGTAGGCCTGATCACCGACAACGATGAGACAGCCTATAGGGAGGAGGTCAGAGATCTGGCCGTGTGGTGCCAGGACAACAACCTCTCCCTCAACGTGACCAAGACAAAGGAGATGATTGTGGACTACAGGAAAAAAAAGAGGACTGAGCACGCCCCCATTCTCATCGACGGGGCTGTAGTGGAACAGGTTGAGAGCTTCAAGTTCCTTGGTGTCCACATCACCAACGAACTATCATGGTCCAAACACACCAAGACAGTCGTGAAGAGGGCACGACAAAGCCTATTCCCCCTCAGGAGACTAAAAAGATTTGGCATGGGTCCTCAGATCCTCAAAAATTCTACAGCTGCACCATCGAGAGCATCCTGACTGGTTGCATCACCGCCTGGTATGGCAACTGCTTGGCCTCTGACCGCAAGGCACTACAGAGGGTAGTGCGTACGGCCCAGTACATCACTGGGGCAAAGCTCCCTGCCATCCAGGACCTCTATACCAGGCGGTGTCAGAGGAAGGCCCTCAAAATTGTCAAAGACTCCAGCCACCCTAGTCATAGACTGTTCTCTCTGCTACCGCACGGCAAGCGGTACCGAGTGCCAAGTCTAGGTCCAAAAGACTTCTCAACAGCTTCTACCCCCAAGCCATAAGACTCCTGAACAGCTAATCATGGCTACCCGGACTATTTGCACTGCCCCCCACCCCATCCTTTTTACGCTGCTGCTACTCTGTTAAGTATTTATGCATAGTCACTTTAACTCTACCCACATGTACATATTACCTCAACTACCTCAACTAGCCGGTGCCCCCGCACATTGACTATGCAACGGGTACCCCCCTGTATATATAGCCTCCCTACTGTCACTTTATTTTACTGTATATATAGCCTCCCTACTGTCACTTTATTTTACTTCTGCTCTTTTTTTTCTCAACACTTTTTTGTTGTTGTTTTATTCTTACTTTTTTGTTTAAAATAAATGCACTGTTGGTTAAGGGCTGTAAGTAAGCATTTCACTGTAATGTCTGCACCTGTTGTATTCGGCGCATGTGACCAATACAATTTGATTTGATTTTGATTTGATTTGATTTGATTTGAAGCTCCTGGGGTGGATGACTGGTTTCGGCGTGCGGAGGAGACGTGGAACGCTGCTCACGTTCACCTCCAGCACGCCGTGCGTCACCAGAAGGCCAACGCTGACCTCCTCCGCAGTGAGGCCCCGGTTTTTGTACCGGGTGATCAGGTCTGGCTCTCGACCTGGAATCTGCCCATCCGCCTGCCCTGCCGGAAGCTGAGCCCCTCCGCCTGCCCTGCCGGAAGCTGGCACCCTAATCAATATATCCCTTATTATATTCTCATACATTCCCTCTTTCCTTCACTCACTCAATAACTCACTCCCTCTGTCTTTCACTCACTCAATCACTCACTCCCTCTTTCCTTCACTCACTCACTCATTCAATCACTCACTCCCTCTTTCCTTCACTCACTCAATCACTCACTCCCCATTTCCTTCACTCACTCAATCACTCACTCCCTGTTTCCTTCAGTCACTCACCCTTACAAGGCCAAATGAGGAGTACCAGGGCACAATGGACATACCTAAAATATTTGATTTCAAGTTAGCTATGGAGGCAACAACAAAACATCACTGGACATTCCTGAAGGATTTGACGTCAAGTTAGCTCTGGAGGCAACAACAAAACATCACTGGACATACCTAAAGGATTTGATGTCAAGTTAGTGTCGTATATGATGAATGGTGGTAATTATTGCTGTCAACACAGAGTCCGTTATGCTGCATCGTGGGAGAGGCTTTTATTAAAATCACGAGTTTACAGCATAGGTACAGACCCGCGATGTCCGGAGAACGGCTCCCCAGATTGCTATGGCCGTTCTGACGTCTCATCGTTTAACCCCTATTTATAAACAATGCAAAAAGAGGGGTGACTCCCTCTTCTGGCCAATCACCAGTCTCCCCTGGGGCATCACCCTCCAAACGCTACATTTGAACTAAGATCATAAAACAACATTCTTTGTTCCTCCAAAACATTTAACAAAGGCATAATCTTCAGATACGATATTAGCTATGGAGGCAACAACATAACATCACTGGACATTCCTGAAGGATTTGACGTCAAGTTAGCTCTGGAGGCAACAACAAAACATCACTGGACATACCTAAAGGATTTGATGTCAAGTTAGCTCTGGAGGCAACAACAAAACATCACTGGACATACCTAAAGGATTTGATGTCAAGTTAGCTCTGGAGGCAACAACAAAACATCACTGGACATACCTAAAGGTTTTGATGTCAAGTTAGCTCTGGAGGCAACAACAAAACATCACTGGACATACCTAAAGGTTTTGATGTCAAGTTAGCTCTGGAGGCAACAACAAAACATCACTGGACATACCTAAAGGATTTGATGTCAAGTTAGCTCTGGAGGCAACAACAAAACATCACTGGACATACCTAAAGGTTTTGATGTCAAGTTAGCTCTGGAGGCAACAACAAAACATCACTGGACATACCTAAAGGATTTGATGTCAAGTTAGCTCTGGAGGCAACAACAAAACATCACTGGACATACCTAAAGGATTTGATGTCAAGTTAGCTCTGGAGGCAACAACAAAACATCACTGGACATACCTAAAGGATTTGATGTCAAGTTAGCTCTGGAGGCAACAACAAAACATCACTGGACATACCTAAAGGATTTGATGTCAAGTTAGCTCTGGAGGCAGCAACAAAACATCACTGGACATACATACCTAAAGGTTTTGATGTCAAGTTAGCTCTGGAAACAACATTAGAACATCATGGAAATAAAAATGAATGAGCAAACTCCCCTGAAATAGAAAGGAGCTAAAACGTGGCGAAACTACCTAACACTAGTTAGCATTGGCTGGCAAAACTACCTTTAACTTCCTTCATACTGGACACAGAGACATAAAAATGGTGTCCACGAGTTCATCTGACTCTGGGGAAGTAGATAAAGTGCCTCATTGGCAAAATCCAGTATCCCTTTAAGCTAGAGATATGTTTTCAATCCATTGCATCCGCCAATGGCCGCCTTACACATTTGCGGTGGAAGTTGGCCACGCGAACGGTTTGGCCCAAACACTAATATAACCCGTCTATGGAAAGACGAGACTCTCATGAACATCTACATGTTTTTCTCTAGGAAGCCTCTCAAGATTAATCTGAAAATATTGAATGCATGCGGTACACTGAACGTACCGCTGCCTAGTGCAACATAGCGTTGCGGACTGCTCCATTGGCAATGAATGACCTCCACCAGAACGCATAGAGTTTGATGCATCTGGTGGAAATGATTGCACAGCAATTGCACAAGAAATTGTTTCCACAACTAATGTGCCATAATAAATTTTAACTACACAAAACGATCCCACCATGTTGAACGAACAAATTATCTGTCAACGTTTATATCATTTTACCGACACTTTCCATTACAGCTGTCGTAAAAAAAGAAATATGTCATACGGTATGACTTTACTCGCGTAAAAACTGTAGATGGAAACATGTTTTGTGTGTGTGATTGAGGGATGGGATGGGGAGTGATCTTATGCTCTATCTCTAAATGTAGTGGTCTGGCTTCATGAATGATTTAGCTAATGGTTGGAAGCTCATTTCTTACCCACTGTTTTGTCTCTCTGGAGCACAGAGTTGAAAGCAATAATCCCATCCCTGCTATGAAGTCTACACCGCAGTACCATAATGGCTTTGAGATGGACTCGGACTGTCTGCTGCTCCACTATTCAATGGGCTATCTTTACTCCATACACATCTCCTTCCTTATTGTCTACTGCACAGAACCCTATGAAATCATTGAGAATAGAAATCTAATATAGAATGGTGTTTGGAAACCTTTCATTTTTAAATCAATTTTTTTAAAGCATTAATCCTGCTACAAAGGCTACTCTACAGAACGGGATGGTGTTCAGAGATACAGTAGATGGGAGGGGTGGAGGGGAGCTGAAGGGTGGGACTAAAACTAACAAAAAAATAAGATATCTAATGTCAAATATACTGTGTCCGTAAAATGTATATAGGTTCAGAACTTTTGTCAAAAATCACAGCACAGTTGAAAAATATGTGGCAAATAGAAATCTGGATGGTGTTCACTGATAGATGAGAGGGGTTGAAGGTAGCTGAAGGATGGGACTAAAAACAAACAAAAGATAACTAATGTCAACAATTGGCTCAGAACAGGGCAGCACGGCTGGCCCTTGGATGTACACAGAGAGATAATATTAATAATATGCATGTCTCCTGGCTCAAAGTGGAGGAGAGATTGACTTCATCACTCTATTTGTGAGAGGTATTTACATTCTGAATGCACCAAGCTGTCTGTTTGAACTACTGGCACACAGCTCAGACACCCATGCATACCCCACAAGACATGCCACCAGAGGTCTCTTCACAGTCCCCAAGTCCAGAACAGACTATGGGAGGCGCACAGTACTACATAGAGCCATGACTACATGAAACTCTATTCCACATCAGGTAACTGATGCAAGCTGTAAAATTAGATTTAAAAAACAGATAAAAATACACCTTATGGAACAGCGGGGACTGTGAAGCAACACAAACATAGGCACAGACACACACACACACACAATAACATACGCACTATACACACACATGGATTTTGTACTGTAGATATGTGGTAGTAGAGTAGGGGCCTGAGGGCACACAGTGTGTTGTGAAATCTGTGAATGTATTGTAATGTTTTATAAAATTGCATGAACTGCATTTCTTTTGCTGGACTCCAGGAAGAGTGCATCAGCTAATGGGGATCCATAATAAATTCAAATATACTGTGTCCGTAAAATGCATATAGTATGTATAAGCTGCAAGTAGAGGCCAAAGTGTTGTTGTCCATTAGTTTGCTCCAATTAGGGGAGGGATGGTGGGGTTGGGGGAAAATAACCACACATGCAGAGATCATCTGTTCACCTACTCTACATCTCACAAAGATACGGCGGTTGGAACCCAAAATCTCACATTTGGACTCATCAGACCAAAGGACAGATTTCCACAGGTCTAATGTCCAT